>NC_051389.1:57966364-57968864 GCF_015228065.2 Penaeus monodon | reverse complement strand
CCTTCACACTCAGACATGCTCTTCCCATCTTCCTTCTCCTTGTCCTCAGCATCTGATTCTACGTCCTTCTTTCTCTCCCTGTTACCATAAGTGTAGAGGGGAGGATGTACTCTCATGGGAGTTGGCTCATCCCCTGTTGGAGATACCACTTCTGGACTTTTACAAGACTCTGCTCTCCGAGTTTCTCCAACCTCTGTTTTGAGTATCTCCCTTTTCAACTCGCTCGGCTGTAAAAGCTTGACCTGGGGCGAACTAGAGAAGCCCACAAAGTCAAGGTCCTCTGTGTCATCTCCATTGGCCATTGTACTGGAGACAATTGGTGTGGTGGCAGAGTTGGTGACTGAGGTAGCCAGAGCCTGAGCTGCTGTAGTAAGGGTAGGTGCAGTTAGGTGAGCCTTGAGGAGAGAGGGAGGACTAGATTCCTCAGTCTTGCTAACTGAAAGGGTCTGAAGTAGGTGGCTGTTCTTGGCCCCACCTGTTGCCATTACCACTGGCTTCACTGTCACCACTGTCATACTGCCAATGCCTGATGTCACCTGTTGGCTCAGCTGGCCTTTCATAGGTGAAACCACTACTTTGACTTGACTGGTGGTGGGAGCCATGGCACTCTTACCTGGTAGGGCCACTAACCGAAAAGTTGTCCCCGGGGGAAGATTAAGAGGAGTGCTCACTTGTCCCTGGCTTGTGCTAGGTTTCAGTGTGACCAATTTAGCACTGGTCGTTGTTGCCGCCACAGTAGTTGTGCTTGTCACGGTTGGCTGACTGCTACTTGAGGACGACGTAGAAATAGTACAGCACGAATCATTAGGTGCTGGTGAAGAAGCTACTTTGTCAACTGCTGGTGGAGAGGCTACCTGGGTTGATGAAGGCTGTGATGGGGCACTAGAGGTCTGTGGTCTTGTTAGAGTAAGTGCAAGTAATGATGGCTTGGATGACGATAAAATGGATGTAGTACTCGAACTTGTTGTCTTTGGAGTGTCAGGCACTGACGGAATTGAATGAACAGTAGTAACGGGGGTAAAGGTAGAACTGAATGTGGAAACAGGTGTACTTGTAACTGTAGTACAAGTAGTATTGCTTGTAACTGTAAGACTAGGAGTGTCTGGGGTGTAAGAGCTAGGACTACTGGAGGTGGGAGACGTAGGTGAAGTTGGGGTAGAAGTTGGAGTAGACGGTGTAGACACACTTAGTGTGGGAACAGTAAAAGTGGTGGACAGCACAGTTGAAGTTGTATTAGTTGTATTAGTGAGAGTCAAGAGATTTGCAGTAGAAGAACTGCTAGATGTAGGAGTCACATCAGCAGTGCTTGAGGACGTCTGAGTTGGAAGTGTTGATACAGATGAGGGAGGAGTGGGAGATGAACTATTATTTACTGATGACTCTGATGAAGCTTGTGACACAGCAGGCACAGTGTCTGTTGTCACAGGCTCTGTCTTCACAGATACAGGCAAGGACGTTTGGGGTGACTTCACGGGACTTGGCTGAGAAACTGTGAGTGAAGCAGGTGGAGAGATGGACGAACATGTGGATGAAAAACTTGAGACTGGCACAAGTGGTGTAGAGCCTGATGGCAATGAAGTACTACAAGAAGTGGAAGGGTCTGGGAATGATGACAAGTTCGTCTCACATCCCTTAGACTCATCATCTGCTGGGCCCGAAGCCACAGACTCAATTGATTCATTTTTTATATCTGCAACTGGAACAGGCAATTCTTTGGGACTAGTCACTTCTTGAACAGGTTTTGTGGGTTGTTCTTCACTTTTTATACAAGATTCTTGGGCGGTTGTATTTGTATCAGTTTGCCTGCATTCCGTGGTGTCAGACTTGTCATTTGGAGATTCACATTGCTGGGTGCTACACTTTGCAGTGGCAGAATCATTCTCAGATTTTGTTGTTTCTCTCTCCTCTTGCTCTTCAACATTTTCTGATTTGATTTCAATTTTGGCACTCAAATTGGGCTCTTCTTGAGTGCTGTTCCCAGCAATGCTTGGTGTCACATTGGATCTACAAGTGCTGACACTCTCTCCCTTTGAAACTGGGGCCTTATCACTTTTCTCATGAAATGCCTCACACTCTTTGTCTTCTCTCCTGCTGGGACTCTGATCACTCTGATTTGGACTCTTCTCAGAAAGGGCATCCATTGACTCAATCCCAGAATCCTCTCCACCCTGTCCACTACCGTGCTCACCCTTGGGTGTGCCATCAGGGCTCTCTACCTCACTTTTTGTTAATATAACACTGCCAGGAAAGTCTGGACCTTTAGCTTGCTCTAGAACCTTGGTTTGCTCAGGCTCTTGTTTAACACTAGTATCACAGCTGCTAGAAGAATTAACACTTGGTATGTGCGGCTCATTGCTCTCACTTTTCTCCTCGCATTTCACCTCCTGCTTCACCTTTTCTGGGGTCTCCATGACTTTGCTTTCCACTTTAACCCCACTGTTGCTGTTTGTACTCTCAGACTGAGAAGAGACAGGCACTGTAGTTGAACTGTCTTTAGAAT
>NC_051389.1:57961364-57963864 GCF_015228065.2 Penaeus monodon | reverse complement strand
TATTCTTTTCCAGGTCATTTTTTATCTCAGATTTTCTAATGATCTCACTACCTCTCTTTTCCGGTTCTGCTTTGAACAGTTCACCAGCTGGCTGAGAGGAGGTCCCACTTGATACAGTGGATAATGAGGTTCCTGCAGCTGACGAGACCAATGACGACTGACTTGAGGAGGAGGAAGGGTTTCTGTGTGGTTGCGGAGTGTGTAAGGCAGCCACTTTGGTGATGCTTGGAGGCAGGGTCTCAAGGATTTTGTGACTAGCTATTTCACCCATACTGTTTAGGTCTCCAACTTTCCTGATGGGCTGTTTGGTCTTAATTCGTGTTTTCAATTTCGTTTCTGGTTTTGATATCTTAGAGCTCTCTGATTTCATACCTGACAAACGATTGTCTTCTAAAGTTCTTGGAATTTTCAGTCTCCCCTCCACACCTTCCTTCACTTTCACTTTCAGTGGATTCTCCTCCATATCCATTTCCATTTTAACCTTTTTAACGTCCATAAATTTCAACGCATTAGAACTTTCATCACCAATAGCTTTGCTACCCTTCACCTTCAAGGCTCGCACCTTCCCACTATCACTATCTGATTCACTACTTCTGGATTTGTTTCTGTAGCTCCTCCGCTTGCTTTTATCCTCCTTTGCGCCGTCCTTCTCCTGACCTCTCCTTCCGTCTCCAGGATTAACTATGACTGCTTGATTCGAGTCAAACTTGATGTGAAGCTTCGGCACCCTTGGTTCATTTCCAGGCTGGGACCCCGAGCTAGAATTAGCGATCTCTTTCCGATCACTTTTCTTGGCATTGGGGACAAAAGTAGCCTGGGTAATTGGTTCCTTTCCAATTTTCAACTTCAGCCGAATAGCTACATCTGAGCTACCAGAACTCACCACACTGGTCTCTCTGGAGGATCCTGGACTGGAATCTCTATCACGAGACTTGGACCTATCCTGGTTCACTGCCGCTTTCTTGGATTCAACACTGTGCACTGACATTCTAGAAGTTTCTGAATCAGACTGATCAGTCTCTTTTCTAGATGGTGCACTCATGTTAGATTCCTCGTCAGAGCCAAGTGAGTTTGAACGAACGTCCTCCACCATCGGGGAAGGTGGTCGGACTTCTGGTTCCGAATCTGAGCTTTCACTTGGCCTTGGCTCTAAAAGGCCAGTGTTGGGATTGATTAAATACTGACTTTCCTTTCCTCCTGATCCCAGCTGTGGTGGAGAGGGAGACACAGGCTTTGTTTCTCCCATGCTACTGGAACGAGCTGGAGTTTGCACAGGAATTCTGGTGTGCATGTTCGGCGCAGTGCCTGTTGACAAACGGCGTTGCTCCGCATTGTAATGAGGTCTTGGGCCAGGAGGAGGTTGCCCTGTGGCTTGAGGATGTTGCTGTAATCCCCCTCCCACACTACTTGGTAGGCGTGGATGGGGAGTCACAGTGCTGGTTATAACTGAACCTCCAGAGTATACCTGCTGATGAGTATGCACTCCATCCTTTGCTCTTACAGTGTATGCTGAACTGAACTGATTTGATGAGGCCACACCAGTCAAACCCGATGCTGTGATAGCAGCACTGTATGTGGTGGAACTTGCTGGAGGTGGAGAGAGTGCCGGCACTGCAGGTAGAGGTAGGTTGGTGAGAGGAGTATGTGGAAGGGAGTCAGATGAAGGTGTTGAAGTCGTAGAGCGAGAAGAGGGGGAAGCTGGTGCAGGTGAGCCGTGGGGAGAACCACCAATCACTACCTTAGTCTTGCTAACACCCACTCCTGGTTGGTGGTCTGGTTGTCGCAAAAGATCCACCAACAAAGGACTGTTTTTCACCACATTTCCACCTGTCCTTTGACCAAGTTTCCCTGGCTGTGCAGGTACTGCTCTGTTATTTACAGTTTGAGACACTGACACTGGGAAGGCTCCAGTCACTGTCTGGTTGGCACTAGCCTGCACAACTGAAGGCAACACTTGCGTTCCTGGCTGTGAAACACTGCCACCACCACTGGCTTGACTTACAACATACTGAGTACCATTTACCTGTGGTACAGGTGGTCTCTGCACAGGGGCTCCAGCAGATCGCAACTGTGTTGGATCATGGTTGGGATAAGGAGGAGGGGGATTATATATAGGACGCTGACCAACACCTGGGACAGCGTGGCTGACAGGTGCTGATCCACTTGGCTGCTGATGTTGCAGCTCGCGTCCCTGCCGGGTTTTCTCGGCATGATTCATGCTGGCATAAGGGAAAGGAGGTCGCACTTGGGGCATTGGGCGAGGTGTCAGAGGGATGCTATCCCCAACAGGCGCAACAACATTGGGAGCAACACTACGGTATGGTGGGGCTGCCACAACTTCGGTGGGCTGGGCAGCCCCAGTCATAAGCCCAGCACTGCCCAGTGCTGTAGTTACTGATCTTGCCACACTAGATGGTCCAGCACCATCACTGGCTCCCCCATCTGTTCGAAGGACGATCTCTGTGGACTCATTGTTTGGACCAGCCACCTTCAAGGAGAT
>NC_051389.1:57951364-57953864 GCF_015228065.2 Penaeus monodon | reverse complement strand
CTATATATATTTCATGACTTGGTAAAACAATTCCAGTTAGATATATATATAATAATAATAATGCAAACAATAAAATGAACAAAATAAAAACTATATCCCAGTCAAAAACACAGAACAGAAAAAATAAACCTTAGATCCTTACACTTTTTATATCATCCTTAGTGTAACTAAACAGGGTTGCTAAACACATGAAAATAAAATTTCTCAATCTCACCCTTACTCTCCCCTGATAAATTATAATAATTACAAAATAATAATAATTATAAATAAATAAATTAATTAATTAATTAATTAATTAATTTAAAAAAAAAAGGGATAATATCTTCCTTTGTCAAAAGTTAAGATGTTTAAAAGCTAGAAACTATAGCTTACTGTACACTAAATTGACAGAAAAGTCATGCCCCTAGCACAACGCGCCTGGAGAAGAAGCTCTCGGAGAAAAGGGATCTTATGCAATTTATGCTTTTTAATATGTTAAGTTTCAAGATGGAGCTTACAGGCCATACACCTTAGTCACCAGGTCACTGAGACCGACCAATTTCCCCACCACCCAAAAATTCCCCAAAACCAATCATCATGTGGACACACTATTTGGACATCAGACAAAAAATAAGCCACACAGCTTGTTCTTTTGGGTCAAACTCCCTGACTTTTTCCCAATTTTTTGAGACGCTTTTATACACTTTTACTGGCTTCCAAGGGAAACTACTTTTTCACATTTTACCTAATTCCAGGGTGGCTCAGAATCCAACTGATAATCTGTTTTACAGTAAATATCCAGTACTGCTAGTATATTCTCCTTGTGTAATTGCTCATACTTTTAAAAGACCAAATAATGAAAAAGATCAATTCAATAGTTACATAATTTCATTACCTATATCAAACTAATTCCTTTCTTTAGATAATGTTTTACATCAATTAATTTAATCTTTTGCATTAATTAAGTATCATGCTGTGACCACGGCGGCTCAAACACGAACCTACCGAGAAAAAAAAAACTATAATAATAAGAGCAACACATGAATTTTTGCAAATATCCCAGTCTTGAAGATTTCAAGCCAGTGATGTGTTTCATGACATGACTGTCAATGTGATGTTACAAGTAGCCAAATAAAACTTCCCTTCCCTTCCTTTCATGCAGTTCATAGTTGACATAGTTTTCTTCTTACAAACAGTTCAGAAAGGTTCCTGAAGGAAACAACTGTACACAACTTATGGAAAAGCAAGGATACTTCCAGCTTGACAAGCCAGCAAAATCACAAGGCTTCTAGTCCAAACTCAATCCCAAAACTAACATCTAATCCACAAACAAATTCAAAACATATTTTATGTCACAAAAAATGACCAATAACTATAATACCTCAACTATGGTTATGTACAGCAAAGATAGGTTGTTTTATCCCACACTAAAAGTAATTTCCTTTTCTACCCTCGAAAAAATAATAAAATTTCTATCCAATTAATGAAAATATAAATATAAATATAAAACTATGAAAGTCTAATACTCTCTGTATATGCTGGGAGTTGACAATTCATAGCTTTTTCTCAATGCTACAAGGGAATGTATATACATGCCCTGTCCATAGTACTTTTAATTTATCAATTTTGTTTACACATAGCTGGCTCTAGTGCTTAATCCCCTTGAGTCAACTATGAAGTCTGCATGATCTTACCTGTTTACCCTGTTCCTTGATTTTTAGAAAGATTTCTTTAATTTCTGTTATTACTTTAAATATATATGTTAATAACATTATAATGACAAAATGTCAATTTAAAGCAACAATAATAAGGTTTGTTTGTTTATTTGTCTTTGTTTTTAATAAAATTTCAAGGATTGGGGTAATCAGCAAGGTCACATAGGCCTACTAATTGATAAACAAAGAGTTTGTCATTTGTGTAAACAAAACTACAGTAGACAATGAATATACTTGTTGCTAATGGATTAATTAAATCATACTGGGTGCCATCCTATCACACCAAGATGAAAAAATCCTAAGATCCTGGGTGGCAACATCCTAACAAGCAGGATGAAGTCTTGGGAACCTGGCCATGCCCTAGGCATAGAGTTTTGTGTGCTAATGCACCTAAGCCATATCAATAGCCATTTTTTATCCATCACATACATATCCAAGACCATGAGGATATGCATATATTTCTGGTATGAAAGCCAGACATACCAGGAGTTCAATGGATGTACACAGATAATTCCAGACGTGGAGGTATATGGTATAACAAGTCAATCTACTTGGAAATTTGTTAGTTCATCGCTCCAAATATGACATGAGTAACATTATACTCAGGCTAACGAAAATAATTTCAAATTAAAAGAGGAGTCATATCAGGATGATCTAGGTGAATGTAGCTGTGATAACGATCTCTGATCCATTAAAGGCATCAAAGGATAAAACTACAAACAAAGACATGCAAATTTACAAAGCCTCCTCCTTAATTCTGTTGCTATATCATTTTCTTTATAATCTAATTCCAAATAATTTATACA
>NC_051389.1:57931364-57948864 GCF_015228065.2 Penaeus monodon | reverse complement strand
CATTTTCTTTGTAACTTTATGAACAATATAAACCCCAAATTGCTATGTTATGCCCCTATTTCTACTTGGTCTCTTTACATATTTGTAAACCAAATGAAAATGCATCAAATTATACTTATTCAAAAAACAATCAATCTGTATTTTCCTTCCATAACAAAATAACATGATATCTAACTGTTTTCTTAAATGGTTCAAAGGAAGAGGGAGTTATGACCACCATACAAGTCCTTTCTATTAATATGTAAGTTGTAGATTATAAAATGGTGTCTGCATTTCCTAGTTGCTAAAGACCTCTGATTCAAACAATCCTTGCCTAGCCTAGCAGCCCTTTAAACCTAAACAAACAATGTGCAGGATACCATGTCTCTCTTGGCAAGTTTTCCTTTACTGCACTCACTCAAAATGTTTCATTTATTGTACTTATTGTCAAATAAACACAATACCTACATGAGCATAATGTAAATCAGTCTTACTCCACCCATTCTTTCTCAATGGTACATAAGCACATGCATTCCCATTTGCCCCCCCCCCCCCACTCAAACAACGTATGCACTCTCTCTCAGGTAGGACACTGAAAGGAAACCCATAATTATGCAAAAGACCTCACCATATTTGTTGTTTCTGGGTATTTGATGTGATTTCTACCAATGTTTTGCTTGAATCCATCTTTATCACTCTCTTTCTCTCTCCCCAAAGCAAAACAAACATACATCCACACACAAAAAAATTAGCATGATGCATTTTAATTCCAGGAAAGGGATAAAAAACTAAAAATAACTCAATGGTACTTTCACGTAAGCACTTCCTGAGAATCACATGGCTATTTAAGTTATAACACACACACACACAAACTGCTATGTAAACAGATAGAAACTTGAAAAACATGAAATAGACATGAATGTTCGTATAGGTATGAAATTGTGTACACACACAACTTTCAACTGGGACTACATACATGTTGCAAACAGATCAGATAACAAATAAAGGTAAAGAATACAAAAAAATCACCCAAGCTTATGTAACAGAAAAAAATCATATACAAGTGCACAATAACAGATACACAAACTTAAGTATACATGTAAACAAAACCACACACTCAATTAATCACGTACATTTACTTACTAACCTACACTTACACATTTATTAACTCTCTCTCTCTCTCTCTCTCTCTCTCTCTCTCTCTCTCTCTCTCTCTCTCTCTCTCTCTCTCTCTCTCTCTCACACACACACACACACACACACACAATCATTCACTCACATACTCATTCACTCACTCACACACTCATTCACTCACTCACACACTCATTCACACACTCATTCACCCACTCACTCACTCACACCACCCACCCACCCACCCACTCCTCACTCACTCATTCACTCACTCTCACACAAATTTTCCTCCTAATTTAACTATTTACTTCTCTCCTCACACACACACACACACACACACACACACACACACACTCACACACTCACACACACACACACATTCTCCCTCCAATTTACTTATTTTCTTATCTACACACACACAGTCACAAATTACATACATAGATACATACATACAGATGTGTGCATGTATATGTAATGTATATATTTGTTTGTATATATATATATATATATATATATATATATATATATATATACATACATATTTACATATATACATACAATATTTACATATATACATACATACATACATACATACATACAATATACATACATACATACATATATATAATATAGATAGATATATGTATATGTATAAGTTTATGTATATATGTGTGTATATATATGTAATTAACTCCCTCATTCACTTACTAACTTCCCAACTTCTTTTTTACTTACTTATTTTACTCCCACGTTCACTCACTCACACAAATATGTATGTATATGTTTATGTACAGTTATATGTATGTATATGTTTATGTATAGTTATATGTATGTATACATTTATATACATACATATATGTTTATATACATATATATGTATATGTATTTATATTGTATATGTGTATATATATTATATAATATATATTTTATATAATATATATATTATATAATATACACATATATATATATGAATATCTGAATGTATAAATGTAGATATATAAGTATATATGAATATATCTAAATATGTATAAATGTATATATGTATGTATGTATGTATATAAATATGTATATAAAAACAAATAAAATATATTTATAAAAATAAAAATGCATGTTTCTTTCACAATCACACCACATAATTTTATCATCCTTTTCAAATTTATAACATATAAACATAACCATTTGTACACCTCCCGATTCATACAATATGCAACACAATTCTGTTTACACCTAGAAAAACACACAAATCTATTCACACATCTTTTCACTGCACTACAGGCTAAACAAACAACTAAGACCAGAAAAAGAATACAGAGATACAAAGCAAAAGGATCCAAAAACAGACCTTAAACACGTAGAATGAAGACATATAGCCATGGCAAATAACTTGAATAAAGGCACAGAGAGGAGATTAGCACACAATCATGCTAATGTAGGTAGAAATGGGAATCAATTCACACACACACTCCTTCACAAACAAAGGACTATGTATACACACTTGTAATTAAAATCCAAAAAAAGAAATCTAAATATAAATAAAATAAATAAATAATAAAACAAAAAACAAAAAAATAAAGAAAGGACCTTATTTCCTAAAGTAAATAGTACACAATTACCATGACGTTACCACACACACAGAAGAACTCAGCATTATTGGGAATGTAAATAATAGTGCGCCAGGACCTTCTGATGCACCTGAAGCCAATTAGCCCACCTCTCATATTCACTTCATTAATGGCAACCACACAAAAAAATCAATTATCTATTAATTCCTGTACCACCTAACACTAAGGGCTGACCTACACTGCTGACCCAGAGTGGACAAGCACAGGCCAAAAAAAACGGCGCCGGGATCTGAGACAATGTCCCTAGGCCTATAGTGGCCAGAGGAAAAAGTGACATAGCTTCAAGGTAACAAGTGGAAGAAATTCTTTTAAAGTCATGTCACCTGCCACGACTAGGCCACCATGGCGTGTGGGAACTCGTCCCCGCCTCCAAAATCCCAGCGAGAGTGCAAATCCCCCGAAAAAGCGGCGCTGAAATAAGAGATCCGAGGGCGGCGAGGTAGGCCTACATGCGACGCTCTCCCGTCCTAAGGTCTCACGCCAACGCTCCTTCACTCAAAAAAATTCACTTTCCCGCACTTCACTCCCCCAAAACACACTACACACGGCACAGCTAGCGTATTTACACACCATTGGCGTCGCGGGCGAGTCCAGAGGAGGGGGGAAACGCGTTAAATCCCCGCAGAGAAGGAGTGGAAGAGGTCCCCTGGCCACGAACGCCAAGCGGACTCTCCTGCCAAGCCAAAGACAACACCGGATTTCCAGCCTTTTTCTCTCGCCTCACTTCACTTCCTAGTCATAAGGGGCCACGTATATCCAGGTGTCACGATTCAAGAGGGTTTCCACACACTTGGCCATGCGTTAGTGAGATTTTCCAGCAGAAACGCCGAGGGTTTCGGTGTTCGCGATGGCCAAGCGAACGTCACTCGCTCCATACACCATTTTGTGTTAAAAATGATTTTTCTCCGCACTTTCCACTTCTAACCGTCCAGAACCACTTCATCCTCTTCTCGGGATATTAAGCTTCCTTTCTCACACCACCATCTCGCCACATCTTACCTGTTATAGAGGTAAATCCAAGCATCATTGTGAAATATTACAGACTCCATTAAACAATAACATTCGCCGCCATTTGCAATGTCTCGTCTGCGCATGCGCTGATCAATCCCAGGCGATGGGAAGGTGCCCGGCGCCGTCCCTTTCTCACGCCACTCTCCCAAATAGTCCTCCACACAAAGATCCCCTCTCGTGCCGGCGTCTTCCTGCAACTTTCGGGGGAAATTGCAAATTCTCCAAAGGGATCGTTGTTCGCCAACTACCCGAATTAGATATTTGTTTGGTATATTTCCATCATAACGTGAATGAAACAGACGGTCCCCGTTGAGGCTGCCTAGAGAGCCGGCCGCTGATTGGCTCTCGCCGCGAGTAATGCGAAGTCCCATTGGCCGAAGCGCAAACTTTGTACTTGGGCTTTATGGACGACAATGCTTTATGAAATCCTTCACGGGAGCTTTAAATACGCATTTGCATTCGAAGGGATGGAATAAATAAGCCGGATATGCTATTTTCATATTCTGGGGCCCATCCTGACCGATCGAGGATCCTTGCGACGTAGCGTGCGCCGTGTCAGGTTGCGGGAACAGGTGTATTTTGTACACTTGATACCCATATTTTCCGGAAATTTGTCAAAGATCGGATGAGCCCTTGTTTTTTTATTCGAATCCCACGTCCTTGCGGAGACCAAACGCGACGATGTGCGAGAGTGCACGAAGTATCCATTACCAAGAGCAATGGTTGCTTTTTCTCCCGATCTCTCCGCCGAGGTATTTTCCCCCTTCATTTTCATTCCCTCGATACTCCTTCGCCTCTGCACGCCAAAAATAAACGAAACGAAATACCCTGTCGCGAAATTACCCTCAACCAAGTTGCAAATCAGCTAAATGCCCAAGCATATATAAATTGCCTCTTCTTAGCGATAAAGTTGCATAAATTTGAATCGAGCGGCGCCGTGACGCATGTTCATTAGGCCACATTCTGGCGGTACTTTCGGACTCAAGATAATTTGCGGGCGTGACGTCATGCTCATCTCGCTTTTCCGTCGCGTTACCGGGTTCTCCCGCTGCCCATCCATAACCAGAATACGGGAATTTAATCAAAATACACCGTGAATATACATTCCACTCCTAATCATGGCGTACAGGTAATCCCTACATACGCTGACGGGGTCGTGCTTTAAATCTTGTCTTGACTATGACGTCACGACGGCAACCCGACTTGAGAACGGGGAATCCGGCGCTAGTTCGCCGCTTCGCCGCCAGGGTCCGCCAGCGTCCCAGCTCCTCCGCCATCTTCGTCTCGCGTAGGTCCCCGACGTGAGTACACGAGGCATTTCGTGCTTAATTCGCCCTTCTGGATAGTTTAGAAGTCTCTTTCCAGGTCCTCTGTCGTCGGGTTGTGGGCTCCCGAGAGAGCGGACGGGCGTGAGAGGGCGGGGGCACGGGCGGAAGGAGAGTTTGGGCGGCGAAATTGGCTCGCCGGTCATGAGGACGGGATCAGCTGATTGGAGGAACCCGTCCGGGGCGATGACGAAATAGGAGGACATTCGCCTGTATACCTATTTTGGGACTGATTTTAGGACCGGTGGTGTGCCCGTTCTCATATCGGCGTAATTATGCATCCCTTTTGTGAAAGCTGTTATTAAATGTATCCGCGCAGTTCACCGGTTTTGGCCTTTGAACTTCTATCAGTTGTTCTTTTTTTTAAGTTCTCACAAGATCGTTATTTAATACATGGCTACGGTCGGTAGGGGAAATGAAGTGAAATTTCAGGATATTTAGACAATAAGAGGCTTTTTTTTCCCTCAAACAAATTACTTATTATCGAGGCCTACAACCTTGATATCGATTGGCTGCTCCCGATGTCTATTGTGTACTTTTAGTAGATCGAATTTTAAAAAAAGTATAAATATAATGAGCTCCAATAGCAGGAGAGAGCAAAAAGTGCAGTATTAAAGTTAGGTTATCTAATGTTTGTAATAGTAATATGTAAAATATAAATTTACAACAGGATTCGTCAGAGTCTAACTACTGTATTATCAAACATTCCCACTGGAGGGGGGTAGGGGTTGTCAGCAGAACCACTCCCCCCTCCCCCACACAGGTTTCCGTACAATTAAAGGATATTTGTTACCGAAATTGACACCCTCCAGATACAAAGTCCGAAAACCAGGGTATCATGCGAACCCCAAAATCCAAACCAAACCTTTCCTACCTTCTATATATTCCCTAGACAGGGTGGGGCAAGCCCCTCTGAACTCCCTTTATTAGCACTTCATGCCTATTAAAAAAAAAAAAATAGAACTGGCTCTATGAGTGTGCTGATGTACCTGTGTTGTTTATTACCTTAATTTTTATGTTCTATAAGATGTCATTTCCCTCTTTCTCTGTGTGTCGCTCTCGGTAACATTAACCAAATAAAGTTTAGCAAGTGTTGTTCACTCATGTTAAGAGTATGCTCTTATGCATGCAAGCATTATATTATATATTTTCAGTCAATGTTACTAAGAGCGATTCACAGATAGAGGGAAACGGACACAGTCATCTTAATTTGAGCATAAGAAATAGTCCTATACAACACAGGTACAGCTAGTCTGACCCAACATTTACTGCAAAATGATAAAATATCCTTCGTATGTCCCGCTGAGAGACTAAGTCCACAAAACCCTCACACAGCCAGAGTTCTTAATATCACATTTTCTGTAAGTTGGTGCAAAGTTCTTATAAAGGGGGTTCCCTTGTCTAGGGAATAAATAGAAGGTAGGAAAGGTTAGCTTTAGATTTTTGGGTTTGCATGATACCCTGGATTTGGGACTTGGTCTCTGGAGGGTGCATCATTTTGGGTAATATACCTTATTTCCAAACACTTTTTAAAGTAAATTATACAGTGCTTTATTTTACTCTGATATGAATAATCTATATAATTAGTTTTTAAAGTAATGTCCTGGGTGATTTATTACTAATGAAATGTAGTAATGCTAACATTGGTAACCCTGAGCTTTCAGCTATGATAAAAGCTGTAAATGACTGTTGGATTTAACACCGTCTCTCCTGAAACACTGACTTTGAATGTGGCTGCAAATCGTAATTATGCTAGCATTAGGCATAAAAACTGCAGTGCATGGGATTCATCAAACATAGCAACCAGTCCCCCATAGAAGTCCCCAGGGAATGGGCTTGGCAGAGCAGTTTATAATATGGTTTGCAAGTATGGGGCTCCCCGCAGTATCCAGTTACAGCCATTGTGGAAAGTGCTGCTCACAGCTTAAGTTCACCCGGTGCTCCCAAGTTTCTTTCTTCCCATGCATACAGAGGTCAATACCATGTTTGCCACGGTGTTGCCCCCCACCAACCCTCACCTTGGGCAGTCATATATCCCAGTTACAACAATAAAACTATTCAATAAATTGTTTGAAGTGGAGTTAGGACATAGTCTTCCCAAGCCTCCAGGCTAGTACAGTGGTAATGTGTCGGCCTCTCATCCAAGGGGTCGGTGGTTCGCGCTCCCCCCCCCCCCCAGGCGCAAGAAGTTGCAATTGTCATATTGAGGTTACTGCTGTGGCTGGGCACCACAGTGAGTAAGGACTAGGTTCAGTCTAGTCAGCACCAGCAGACACACATGAGCGAGTCGGCATTAGTCAACACAGGCCGGGCTCCCCTCATGGGCATAGCCTGGGTGAGGCTAAGCTTCGCATATCGGACTTATCTTTAGTCTTCCTAAACTATAAAGAATTACCAGCCTCTCCAAGTATGCCACATTTAAAGTGCAATAATCTAGGGACATAATATGACCCAAAGAAATTTTTTAGAAATTCTTTACAATACACACTTGCCAGAGACTGTCTACTATTGTCAAAAAAAATTGTCATTTGAGTTGCCATAAGTGGGTGTTGCCCCGCTGCCTGAAGGGGAGAGTTGATACCCCTCCCCCCTCCCCTAAAACAAACATTGTCTTCACCTCAATATGTATGGTATGAAAAAGCTGAATCTTGGGAGTACCACATGGACTTAGGCTACGAGCAGAACTTTCCGCAATCTTTATCCTTTGTTTGTGGTGTTACCATTCATGTCTGCAGATTTTTTCTTGTGCTGACCACTGCAACTTTTAATCCTTTGAAAGAATATTATTTTTGGTAATTGTTACCGAGAGTGATGCATCCTCCCAGAGACTAAAATCTGATTTTTTATATTTTTCCTCTACCCAACAATCTTGGGGGATGCGTGGGGAACCGGGGGTTGAAGGGGGGGGGGGATAATGATAGCACTGGATGTCAATAGGAAGCTGCAAAAATCGAAGAAAGTGATTTATGAAACGTTAAAAAGTTCATTTTTTGAAAACCCGAGCCAAACATTGTCCGACAAACACAGTAAACAAGCACAAAAATACAATAAACATCGGCTATTAAATCTCTACAGACGCCCCTGCCATCTCTGATATTCTACAGACCGCCGTGCCAGTTTTCAAAAAACACTATGGGAATAAAACCCCGTTGTTCGGCAAAAATCTACAGGGTTTCACATAATCCACATCCCCTGTGGTAATTGTACAATGCGTCCTAACCAATAAACCAACCTAACCTTAACCCTGTGGTATTTATACACTACGATCTATATATTCCCTTGCCAGGGGGCTCTGCCCCCTGGACCCCCTGTGGTAATATATAAGGCAAGGCAAGGGGCTATGCACCCTGGACCCCTGTGGTAATATATAAGGCAAGGCAAGGGGCTACACACCCTGGACCCCCGTGGTAATATATATGCCTACCCAGTAGTCCCCCTGGACCCCCAGGGTAAACCACATACCTTTATATCGCAAAACACCGAACGTTCCTTCGCTTCCGTCTGTGGTCACAATTGCTTGGTTTCTAATAACTTTTTTCGCCCTTTGAGGCACTTGATGGGTTCAAATATCAGGCTGTGATAGCGACTAATGTCTATTTGTCCTGTATATCCATAATATGGCTTTCAAAATGACCCGGAATTGTCGCAACACTCAAAATAAAACATTTCTCACCAGCGTTTCTTGACGTAATGGCGTTGCACGGCCTGTCATATCTCCCGGTGGCAAACGCGCAGGCGCCCAAGGATATTGTATAAAATAGTGTAAATAATTATCAAAACACGTAAAAGATGTATCATAAAAGTAAAAGAATCTATTAAATATATGAAATTGAAAAAACGGGCACTGGTATTTACAAAATAATCGTTCTTACAATACAAGGACTACTTGCTGTATCGCATTAATGAGTTATGAGTTATGTGTCACATTTGTTTTGGTCCTCGCAAGGTAAACATGGATGGGGGCTTAGCCTCAGAGCGGTGTTCTGCAGGACCTTTTTTTTTTTTTGTCATTTCCCGGTGCAGATTTACCTATATTGCTTCCTACTCTATTTTTTATGCTCTACAAGATGGCAGTGTCCATTTTTCTCTTATCTCAGTGTGTCACTCTCAGTAACTTTAACCTTATTTTCAATTTGCCCTAGCTTAGTGCATCCTTACCCTAAAGAGTAACCAATATTTTATCAGAAGGTCCATGTTCCTTCTACAGGATACTAGAAAAGACATTTGCTTAATTTCATAGTTTTTACCACGCAAGTTCATACAGTTCATACAACATTTTATATGTAAATCATTTGTTAGCATTAAATATTCTTCTGGTTCATATTATATCTCAGATGATGGACTTTAACCCAGTACCACTGGGTTGTTTCCTGATACAAAAGCCCTTTCTCCTGGGTTGTATTCATAGTGGCATGGGCCCCTCTGCTGGGGCATCGTGTTGTCACCATAGCATGCGCAGGATGACCATACATACCTCTGGAAAATGGGACTGATGCACTATGTCATGTGTGCACATGCCACTCTGAATATGGTTCAGGCATGCCTTGGCATGTACATACATGCCATCTGGCGGCAATGGGTTAATGGTAAAATTGAAAGTGTATAGAGCATAAATAGGGAACTCAAGATAACAGCATGTAAAGTTTAAAAAATAAGTAATTTAAAAAGAAAGATTTTCTGAACTTGTGGATAAAAGTTTGCAGAAAATCTGCACTTATTAAGCCCCCTGCTCATATGAAGGAAGGAAGGAACCCAGTCTTAAAGAATGAAACTACCACAAAGTTTAGTAATTCTTTACATTTTTAGTGAACCCACCAGAGACTGATACCCCAAATCCATATAAAAAAAACTTGTTCAGCAGTAAGTTCAGCAGGGTTTGGAGTTCCGCCCACAACACCCCCTAGCAAACATTGTCTTTACCTTGGTATGCACCATCAGAAAGAGCTGAAACTCAGGAGTACCGAGGGTATTTATGCTGTGAATAGCACACTCCACTATCTTTTTCCATAACTTGTGGTGTTACCATTTGTGTTAGCAGATTATTTTCTTATACAGAGGACAACTTTTACTCCTGATCTTCTGATCTTCAATTTGCCCTACTCAGTTACTACTTACTTAGTAAATAAGTTTATAATACAGGCTTTGCCTTCAAACCCCCTATTGATCACAGTATTTTGCTAGCCGGGGCCTCTGGCCAAGGACCCTCTTTCAATCACCATTTCTTCCTTGTGGTTGTGGTCCTTTTGTGTATATATATACTTTGACCCGGTTTATATACAAAGTAATGATTAACGGTATGTTAATACAGTATTACAAATCTTGGCCTCATAGACTCCGGTGATTTCTCGCAACCATCCAACTGCTGGGAGTAGGAGTCTGCTGCATGTAGCAAAACTTCCCACTCGACACGTTCTAGCGCAACGCCTTGCATATAGTCACACTAGGCAGATCAAGCGGTTTCTTATGACGACTATAGACATGACCCAGAACTAACGGGTTTAATACTTGCCGCTGAGACTGATGATAAACCTGATAGGTATGGTTGGTGGGTTACAAATCAAGAAGTTCATTATCCAGGTCATCTTCCATGTCACTGTCTCCCACACTACCCTCTTGATCTTGCAGTAGATCCTTTTAAAAGATAAAGGGTTATTAATTTAATTCCAAAGTACCAGTTTTTTGGTAAAAAATGAGTATTCTTAGTTTTCAATGTGCTGTAGGAAGTGATTTGATTCACTGAATATTTATTGTTTATTCCTTAACTTGCATGGTAGCTTAAGACTGAATATGTAGCAGTGGATATTTACCTTCACCTGAGCTGGGCTGTCTGGCCAGTCAGATTTGGAGGAGATTTTGTATTCCAGGCAGGGGATAGGAGAATCAGCAGACGAAAAGCAATGGATTTTAAGATGTGGATTGTACTAGAAAATTACCCTTGTGTGTTTTATTATAGCTATAAAGGGATAGGGTTTTGCAGAATTATATATAAAAGCATAAATGGGTATGTTTCAACATTTAGCCACAATATAGTCAATAGTCTAAGTCAAAACAGTGTATCATCTTTAACACATTATTCAAAAGGGGCTAAGCCACTATGACGAGTCAAATTATGGGCTCGCTTAACATGGGCAGCCATTTGCAGATTAAGAATTTCATTTGTTTGCTGTTATCCCCATTCTGAGTCTTCATTTAGGAGGGGGGGGTAGTTTTCAACTGCTTTTAGAAAGCTGTTTATCTACATGTTCAGCTCACAATGTTCCTTTACTGAACTGAGTCCTTGAAGAATGTTGCTGAAACCACAGCTTGTCAGGGAGATCATTTTTCTCCATTAGTCGTGGTTTTGGTGTCACTATCTGACATAGGGACTGAACCCATTGGATCTGGATACTTCACTGCAATCATGTAGCCCAAAAAGCAGGCATTGAGCTTACTTGAGTGGCCACCCCGATGGCTATGTGGCTTGTAGCCTGAATGCAAACAAATATTTGTGTGCAGTGACAGACCCCATGCCTCCTCTTTGCAATGTTATTTCTCATTTTCTGCATAAACCTATTTAGCTTTGTTGCGATTTTCCAGTGTTTATATGTCATTTGATTTGCATTATCCAGATGTTTTTAGAACATTTTCCTTGCACAGACTCCATATCATTCTAGGTAGACCATAACTCATTACAATAATAAGAATTCAGTCAGTCAGTCAGTGCCCCCCCCCACCCCACCCCCCATAATATTCAATGTTCTGTAATGCATCCTCTGCCACTGGTCACAACAGGCAGCTATAGGATCCTAAGCATATATATACACACACACATACATACATACATATATATGTATATATATACATACATACATACATACATACATACATACATATATACATATATACATACATATATACATACATACATATATACATAAATACATATATATATACATACATACATATATACATACATATATACATACATACATACATACATATATACATACATATGTATATACATACATGCATATATATATATACACACATACATATGTATGTATGTATATGTATGTATATGTGTGTATATTATATATATATATATATATATATATATATATATATATATATATATATAAAATAAGATAATATAATAATATGAATATATATATATATATATTTTGTATATATCTATATCTATATATATATATATATATATAGATATATATATATTATATAATAGATATATTATACATAGTATATATTATATATATAATATAAGATATATGATATATTTATATAATATAATTTATAAGATATAATATATATTCTATATTATAATATATATTATCTAATTATATATATATATATATTATGATATATTTATATATTTATTATATATATATATATATATATATATCTAAGATATATATAGATATATATATATATCATATATATATATTTATAGTATATATATATTATATAATATATATTATTATATATTATAATTATCTATATATTATTATATTATATATTATTTATATATATACTAATATTTTATATATAATATAATATATAATTCTTAATATATATATTACTAATATATATATATATACTACTTAATCATCATCTATATATTATATACAATCTATATATATTATCCTCTATAATCTATCTATATCTATCTTATATATATTATTATTATCTATATCTATATATATATATATTTATCAACATGGAAGAGTGATTTACCATTCATGGATGTATGTATATATTCATTTATGTGAATGTAAATTTATAGGGTCAGGAAACAAAAGTATTAAAAGGTATAGTACACAAAATCAATTTCTTAGTTATGATTATTGTAAATACTTCATAACATTTTAAGTTTATAGATACTTGTATTTGTGCTGTGTAATAATTGAATTACAAAAAGAAATTTCAGAATTGTATTACAAAAAAAATGAAATCCTTTTACTCCCAGAAGCCTGTGAATTTGATAACTTAGTTTGATTTAAGGTTTTGTTATTCTGTCTTGCTGTGGATACCATGGCTTTTCTTTTAGATAAATAGTTAATATTAACCCATAATTGACGGGTAGCATTCGTACTGGCCTGGCCCTCGCTGCCGGGGGGCTTATATCGTCGCCCGAGCATGCGCGACCACTCATGCCAAATACCAGCATCCCATGCCGTTTCTTTGTAATACTACGAAGATATGTTGTATTTTCAATTTTCATTATTTTTACAGTCTCTACTTGCCAAACTTCCTGATAAATTGAGACTGAAGGGCATTTTTGTTGTTATATAGACTCCATAGTTGATCATTATTCGGTCTATAGTCCAAATAAAATAAGCAGTGTGTGGCATCATGGAGTTGAAATTGTTGGTTTGTTGCATTTTTTTTGTTTGTTGCATGGTAAAAATGAGAAAGTGTTAGAACCGACTTAATCACACTTTCACTGGCAAAAAAATAATCTTTTGCCGTGATTGTAACAAAAAAAAACTCATGGCATGTCCATGCATACTCTATGGCATGTGCGTACGTGCCCCCGGCAGATGGTCCCGCCATGCCATTGCATGTACGTACATGCCACCCGTCGGCAATGGGTTAACTGTAATATCTTTTCCTTTTCAGTAAAACTCCACCATGGTTATTGCCAAGCCTGTTATGCGCGGACTCCTGACCGCACAGATCAAGAAGCACATCATAATCTCAGGCATCCTTAGTTTCGCTGCTGTTGGCGCCTGGAAGTCCTTGGTACAGAACCCCAGGAAGCAGCTCTATGCTGATTTCTACAAGTAAGGTTTTCATTCCTTTGATTCTTTCTTTCAAATCTCCCTCGACTCTGTTTCCCTCCCCCTCCCTCTTTTTTTCTTTCTCACGCTCTCTCCTTTTTCTTTTTCATTTCCTTTCTTTTCTTTTCCTTTTCTTTTCTTTTCTTTTCTTTTTATTCTTTTCTTATGGTGTATGTAGTGTTTTGCAAGGAATGTAATTTTAAATTCACATGCAAAAGTGTATATGCTGTTCCAGTTTTGTTCTAAGTCAATTGAAATTTTTCAATAATAATGATATTTTAGATTTGATTTTGGGATATAGAAATTTTTTATATATAAACTACTAATTCTTATTTTATTATATTGATAGTATGTAGAATTATCAACAAGGATATTATATAACTGGATTAACAGGTAAAAGCCAAGATTGAGAGTTAGAAAAATCCTCATTTCTCTCCCTAAGGGAATATGACGCAATGGCCGAGTTCGACCGCATCAGGAACCTCGGACTCTTCCAGTCATGCCGACCTGACGGTGAAGAGTAACAAGAAGGGCAAGGCAAGAGGAGGAGATGTAATATATGAATTCCAGGTGAGGAAAAGTCTGAAGGAGGAGCAGTACTGAAATTACATAAAATGTACCATATGTTTGCAAGTTTCTGACTTTGTAAAAGATGTGCCTATCATCAAGAATATTTCAAGGAAACATCATTGACCAATGCTGAAAAATAAAACTGTATCTTGTATAGAAATACTTTTGGGAGTATATAGTCTAATTATATATTTTTCATTTTCCAGTTTTAGAATCTTAGCAAGTAACATTTTTTTATTCCTTCCTCTCTTTCAGGTGGTGATGTACCTTGTGACAGATCTTTTCTAATGTATCATATGAAGTGTATTAAAGTCATTAAATTATAGCCAGTTCTTTTGTTTTCATCCCTAAACATAGTTAAAACCGTTACAAAAAGGAAAATCACTGAAAATCCTTCAGAAAGATGTCTTGAGCAGTGTCTGATATTTTAACTCATTTACACTGAGTGTATGTATGCATGCACTGCCTCTAATAATTTTAGTATATTGACTTTATTTATACATGGATAGCTGCTGTTGCTTGAATTTTCAGAGAAAAATTGTTATCATTACTATTATTATTGTTGGTAATATTTTGATATTAATAGTAATTAAAATTATATTATAACAAAGCTAAGGATGATGATAAAAGAAGAATTTTCTAGAAAATCCAATGAGTAAGATAAATGTTGAGATAACTTCTGAGCCTACCATCTGTAAACAAAAATAAAACAACTTTAGTGGGCAGTGAAATATTTGCTTCCTTGTTGATGCCAGTAAAATATAATTCATAGACATTTAAAGTAATATATGTTGTGTGTGTGTTCACGTGCATGCTTGCACACATGTAGCTGCCTAGTGTGAATGTTCAACTTTCCTGTTGATGTCCGCAAAATGCAAATTCATAGGGACATGGAACACTTATTTAAGAATTCTGAAAATTTCTTCCCAGTTGTCATTTTTTTTGCTTTTTTAAACTTCAAATCTATTTTTGCTGGCACATAAATATTTTCATATTTTTCTGAGCAATCCAGATGTTGATGCAATCATTACTTATCAGTTTCATTCTGGCTTTTTAGTTCTGATAATTTAAAATGATTAACAACAAGTAAACTAAAGGTAAGCATATGAAAACATAATGAAATTTGTTTAGTCAAAGAATATTATAAACTAAAATCTAGAGTCAGACTTGCCTATATAAAAAGAAGTCATTGGCCATCATAGATGTATAATGTCTATAGATAATCATTAATAAGCTAAATATCTTTAACACTGGTAAATTAATACAACAAAATGCAGGTATACACATTAACCAAATATAAACTTGTCAAAGCTTTCAACAAAAAAGTTCAGGAAGTATGATAGCAAGGAAGGCATACTGCAGTAAAACCAAGGATTTTTGATACTGACAAACGTTATCCTCTGGAGTATGCAACCCACTGCTCATTTCCCCAGCCTCAGTGTTAGAAATTCTAGATGTAATTTATTTTGAAAAAAATTAATGAATGAGCTGTACTTCCAACTGAAGGGGCTAAAACAATATATAAGGAAAGATAACTAGTTTGCTTATTATTCAAAAAAGAAAAATTCAAAGATAGATTTCAATACTTAAATATATATAGAAATCTAAAGTAAGTTGCAATAATATATTAAAGAAAATTATAAAAAAAGGACCTCATCACTGATCAGGTATGTTATATTTGCTGAAGTAAACAAACTACCTCACTGCATAATGTGATTAAGAGTGACAACTAAAACAATTAAATGTTATTGGATCAAGAAAATAAGACCTGTGTTGTAATATTCCTACATTTTACTTCCAAACTTTTTAACCATTTCAAGAGAAATATCAACATATTCTTGAATAAGTGTAAAAGGATATATTAAAGTTGATGAAATGATTAGTATTTATTATAATTTTTTCCCTAATATTTTTTGAGTACATGTTAAGAAATTTTCTTAATATGTAAAGGTATAAGGAAATAGGGATGTAGATTGCCCAAAAGGGGATCAAATACAATGTGAGAGAATTTGATCTGAATAATTTACAAGCACTATTTTCCATTTTGCTTCATAAGAAAATATTTTTTTGTTACTCTGAGCAAGTTAAAAATTTATATGAAAACATGTTATTTATTGTTTACTGATTTGATCACTAAAGCAGCTTTGTTATATCTACTTTAACTAAAGAAAATATATAAACATGATTATATATTTTTGAGCATATTATTTATTACATGCACACAATCCCGTGCTCGTTGTTGGCGGGGCGGCTTAGGAGGCGGAGAGTCGGGCCCAATTTAGGGATTACCCTAGCCTTGGTCCTCAGCCCTTGCCTCAACTAAGTTTGTAGGGTCTTTTCTTCTCTCTCTTTCCTTATCCTTCTCTTCTTAATCCTTTTTCTGTCCACTTAACCAAATTGTTAACTAATACTTAACCTTTTTGCCACAGTACTTTACCATAATGCTGTGTAACCTTTGATATCTCGTACATTTGTTGGTTTGACTATTGACTGTTCTGGGAATCCAGAAACATTGCCTTACTGAACCAAAAAACTTTGCTCCTCGGCCCCATCCTATCTATGTATTTTGCCTTTGCCACTAATAACCTTAGATGATGACACAGCAGAAATTTTTCAATAAATAAAATAAATAAATTTTCAAACACAAACACAGTAACGTGTACACAAAGATAAACAGGGGAACAGCCACAGTAGAAAATGAAACTAAATAGTAACGTTTTGAACTCTTCACGAGTTCCTCTTCAGACAAATAAAACAAAATGTATAAGACATACATTTCGGTTTATTCGTCTGAAGAGGAACTTGTGAAGAGTTCGAAACGTTACGATTTAGTTTCATTTTCAACTGTGGCTGTTTCCCTTTTCAAATAAATTTTCATTACACAGGTAACTTAAAAGAACAGTTGGATTAAGAGACTAAGTCAGTCCATACACTTACTTGCCATCTTAACCAACCTAACCCAAAATTACAGTTATCTAGTTATTTATTGCATTATATATGGAGATGGTAAAGGTGGTAATTGAGATGTGAAAAAATTAACCCGTGACTGGAAAGCTGAGGAATGAACGTATGCAAAGAAAGTATG
>NC_051389.1:57916364-57918864 GCF_015228065.2 Penaeus monodon | reverse complement strand
ATATATATATATATATTATATATATAATATATATATTATATATATAATTAACTCAATGAAGCTATTCTATAAACAAACTATAATCGTAAACTAAATCTTTATAATATTATAACTATCTTATCATGTTATATACTATATCATAAATCCCATATGTAGACCTTTTGGCAAGTTGCTGATGTTATTTTTTAATTAAAAAATACAATAGCCACCATGAAGTTTTTGCATTATATAAAGAAAGAGAAAACAGTAGTACGTTTGTAAATTCTTAGATTAGCTTTGTAAATTATTGCACTTTCATAGACATTACCATATAGAGGCTTCTCTGTGTTTATTTACTGATTTTTTTTCTTTTTTTTTCTTTTGCTGAAAAATATACATGCTTTTACTTTCGGTAATAGCAAGAGAATTATATCAAGTGATTCCATGGCCTCTGCAGTTTGCCCTCCAGCAAATGTCAACAAACCTTCAATTATATTCTTGCAAGATAGAGCATGGTCTGTTTTTTTAATTAACAATGGACAGTGGTTAAAAGCTCCTTCTTGAGGAAATATACATAAAAAAGTTTTATTGGCCAGTGCTGGAGTGTGAAACAAAGGACATAACATTGTTACATGTATAAAAATTATTTTGGATTTACCTTTACTTTGCACTTTTTTTTTTTTAATAGTTGTTTATATCTTTTCCCCACCCTCTATGCATCCATATTGTATTGTTTAAGATACATGCTGGTATAGTTGAAAGTTACTGCTTAAATTAAAATGTGAAATACAAGAGGCATTTAGTAATTATTACAGAAACATTCATTGCATTTCCCATAGGAGTGCATGTTGCCTCTGCAGCTATCACCAGTCAGGCAAAAACCAACAACCTCCTCTGGAAACATCTTTGCAAAAGAGATACACAGACCTCCCTGGCAGCTTCTTGGTTGTAAAAGAATTGTCTAAGCTCTAGTTTTTGGGAATATATTTGGTACAAGTATATTGGCCTCTGCTAGAGTGTTGACAGGCAGAGAGGCTGCTTAAATCTCTTGGAAATGAGGCTGCTGAGTTGTGATTTAAGATTTTCCACCACAGATGACAATGAATTTATGAATTTGAAGCAGATTTGGGTAAAACACATCCAATATGAGCATGAGAAAGTAGTTTCAATTTGAAAGCCACAACAGGTTGGTTAGAAGGTTGTATACTAATTAAGTTTAAGCTCAATGTTTTCACACAGGTTATGATTAAATAACCTAGAAGTAGCAGTGAATTACAGTTACTGTAAAGTTTTAGCCTTTTAGGGGCAAACTTGAATATATTTCAACGTGGTTAGTCATCACTAATTACTGTCTGAATACGTGGCTGGTAAAAACAAGTATATTTCACTGCAAAACTTTTCTAGCTCTGCATAAGTTTTGTTGCTTTAAAATAATATTGAGATTTGTTATTAGAATTCAAAACTCATGACTCATATGACAAGGAGAATTTTTTTTTTTTTTTACTCTATTTATTTTTTATTGTCATTATTTTATTACTAGGATTGTGTGTATATTTGTCGAATTTGTTAGTTTAATTCAGTGTTTATCACTCAAATTTGTCAGTATGGAGACTAATTTTCTGCTTAAGGAAACCTTTTTTAAAAAACAACTGTGATTTTCTTGAAAGCATGATTCAAAGAACAAAATGATTTGATGACTTAACATTTCTGAGGGATTACTTAGTTTTTAATCTCTCTCTCTCTCTCTCTCTCTCTCTCTCTCTCTCTCTCTCTCTCTCTCTCTCTCTCTCTCTCTCTCTCTCTCTCTCTCTCTCTCTCTCTCTCTCTCTCTTCTCTCTCTCTCTCTCTCTCTCTTCTCTCTCTCTCTCTCTCTCTTCCTTCTCTCTCTCTCTCTCTCTCTCTCTCTTCTCTCTCCTCCTCTCTCTCTCTCTCTCCTCTCTCCTCTCTCTCCTCCTCTCCCCTCCTCTCCCTCCTCTCTCTCTCTCCTCTCTCCTCTCTCTCTCTCTCTCTCCTCTCTCTCTCTCTCTCTCTCTCTCTCTCCCTCTCTCTCCCTCTCTCTCTCTCTCTCCCTCTCATCTCTCTCCTCTCTCTCTCTCTCTCTCTCTCTCTCTCTCTCTCTCTCTCTCTCTCTGTATATATTGATATTTATACATATATTGATAGATAGCTAGACAGATGGGTATGAACAAGTATAGGCCTAGCTATTATATAATTTTTCCCTGACAAAATCCTTTTAGATATAGGAGTTGTCTTGGAAGGGAACTTTTCAAGCAAATGAACTGCACAGTAGACGGCGCGACCTGTCCTTCGTAAATTTGCGATGTTTCGTGCTAGTGCGATTGATGGAGTTGGGTGGGTGAGAGATCGAGTGGATGGGAGATTGGGTGGATGGGAGATTGAGTGGGTGAGAGATTGGGTGGATGGGAGATCGTGTGGATGATAGTTTGCGTGGATGAGAGAGAGAGAGAGAGAGAGAGAGAGAGAGAGAGAGAGAGAGAGAGAGAGAGAGCGAGAGAGAGAG
>NC_051389.1:57905227-57908764 GCF_015228065.2 Penaeus monodon | reverse complement strand
GAGTACCACATGGACTTAGGCTACGAGCAGAACTTTCCGCAATCTTTATCCTTTGTTTGTGGTGTTACCATTCATGTCTGCAGATTTTTTCTTGTGCTGACCACTGCAACTTTTAATCCTTTGAAAGAATATTATTTTTGGTAATTGTTACCGAGAGTGATGCATCCTCCCAGAGACTAAAATCTGATTTTTTATATTTTTCCTCTACCCAACAATCTTGGGGGATGCGTGGGGAACCGGGGGTTGAAGGGGGGGGGGATAATGATAGCACTGGATGTTAATAGGAAGCTGCAAAAATCGAAGAAAGTGATTTATGAAACGTTAAAAAGTTCCATTTTTTGAAAACCCGAGCCAAACATTGTCCGACAAACGCAGTAAACAAGCACAAAAATACAATAAAAATCGGCTATTAAATCTCTACAGACGCCTCTGCCATCTCTGATAGTCTACAGACCGCCGTGCCAGTTTTCAAAAAACACTATGGGAATAAAACCCCGTTGTTCGGCAAAAATCTACGGGGTTTCACATAATCCACATCCCCTGTGGTAATCGTACAATGCGTCCTAACCAATAAACCAACCTAACCTTAACCCTGTGGAATTTATACACTACGATCTATATATTCCCTAGCCAGGGGGCTCTGCCCCCTGGACCCCCTGTGGTAATATATATAAGGCAAGGCAAGGGGCTATGCACCCTGGACCCCTGTGGTAATATATAAGGCAAGGCAAGGGGCTACACACCCTGGACCCCCGTGGTAATATATATGCCTAGCCAGTAGTCCCCCTGGAGCCCCAGGGTAAACCACATACCTTTATATCGCAAAACACAGAACGTTCCTTCGCTTCCGTCTGTGGTCACAATTGCTTGGTTTCTAATCACTTTTTTCACCATTTGGGGCACTTGATGGGTTCAAATATCAGGCTGTGATAGCGACTAATGTCTATTTGTCCTGTATATCCATAATATGGCTTTCAAAATGACCCGGAATTGTCGCAACACTCAAAATAAAACATTTCTCACCGGCGTTTCTTGACGTAATGGTGTTGCACGGCCTGTCATATCTCCCGGTGGCAAACGCGCAGGTGCACAAGGATATTGTATAAAATAGTGTAAATAATTACCAAAACACGTAAAAGATGTATCATAAAAGTAAAAGAATCTATTAAATATATGAAATTGAAAAAACGGGCACTGGTATTTACAAAATAATCGTTCTTACAATACAAGGACTACTTGCTGTATCGCATTAATGAGTTATGAGTTATGTGTCACATTTCTTTTGGTCCTCGCAAGGTAAACATGGATGGGGGCTTAGCCTCAGAGCGGTGTTCTGCAGGGCCTTTTTTTTTTTTTTTTTTTTTTTTTTTTTTTTTTTTTTTTTTTTTTGTCATTTCCCGGTGCAGATTTACCTATATTGCTTCCTACTCTATTTTTTATGCTCTACAAGATGGCAGTGTCCATTTTTCTCTTTTCTCAGTGTGTCACTCTCGGTAACTTTAACCTTATTTTCAATTTACCCTAGCTTAGTGCATCCTTACCATAAAGAGTAACCAATATTTTATCTACAGGATACTAGAAAAGACATTTGCTTAATTTCATAGTTTTCACCACGCAAGTTCATACACTTCATACAACATTTTATATGTAAATCATTTGTTATCATTAAATATTCTTCTGGTTCATATTATATCTCAGATGATGGACTTTAACCCAGTACCACTGGGTTGTTTCCCGATACAAAAGCCCTTTCTCCTGGGTCGTATTCATAGTGGCATGGGCCCCTCTGCTGGGGCATCGTGTTGTCACCATAGCATGCGCAGGATGACCATACATACCTCTGGAAAATGGGATTGATGCACTATGTCATGTGTGTACATGCCACTCTGAAAATGGTTCAGGCATGCCTTGGCATGTACATACATGCCATCTGGCGGCAATGGGTTAATGGTAAAATTGGAAGTGTATAGAGCATAAATAGGGAACTTGAGATAACAGCATGTAAAGTTTAAAAAATAAGTAATTTAAAAAGAAAGATTTTCTGAACTTGTGGATAAATCTGCACTTATTAAGCCCCCTGCTCATATGAAGGAAGGAAGGAACCCAGTCTTAAAGAATGAAACTACCACAAAGTTTAGTAATTCTTTACATTTTTGGTGAACCCACCAGAGACTGATACCCCAAATCCATATAAAAAAAAATTGTTCAGCAGTAAGTTCAGCAGGGTTTGGAGTTCCACTCACAACACCCCCTAGCAAACATTATCTTTACCTTGGTATGCACCATCAGAAAGAGCTGAAACTCAGGATACCGAGGGTATTTATGCTGTGAATAGCACACTAGCAAATGTCTTTTCTAGTATCCTGTAGATAAAATATTGGTTACTCTTTATGGTAAGGATGCACTAAGCTAGGGTAAATTGAAAATAAGGTTAAAGTTACCGAGAGTGACACACTGAGAAAAGAGAAAAATGGACACTGCCATCTTGTAGAGCATAAAAAATAGAGTAGGAAGCAATATAGGTAAATCTGCACCGGGAAATGACAAAAAAAAAAAAAAAAAAAAAAAAAAAAAAAAAAAAAAGGCCCTGCAGAACACCGCTCTGAGGCTAAGCCCCCATCCATGTTTACCTTGCGAGGACCAAAAGAAATGTGACACATAACTCATAACTCATTAATGCGATACAGCAAGTAGTCCTTGTATTGTAAGAACGATTATTTTGTAAATACCAGTGCCCGTTTTTTCAATTTCATATATTTAATAGATTCTTTTACTTTTATGATACATCTTTTACGTGTTTTGGTAATTATTTACACTATTTTATACAATATCCTTGTGCACCTGCGCGTTTGCCACCGGGAGATATGACAGGCCGTGCAACACCATTACGTCAAGAAACGCCGGTGAGAAATGTTTTATTTTGAGTGTTGCGACAATTCCGGGTCATTTTGAAAGCCATATTATACATATATATATATATATATACACATATATATACATATATATATATATATATATATATATATATATATACATATATATATATAATACATATATATATATATATATACATTATATATATATATATATATACATATATATATATATAATATACATATAATATATATATACATATTACATATATATATATAATATACATATATATATATATATATATATATACATAATATATATATATATATATTATATATATACTATATATATATATAATATATATATATATATATTATAATATATATATATATATATATATATATATATATATATATATATAATATATAATATATATATATATATATATATATATATATATATATAATATAAATATATATATATATATATATATAATATATATATATAATATTATATATTATATTATATATATATATTATAATATATATTAATATATATTATATATAAATATATATAATAAATAATAATAAATAAATTAAAAATATTTATTATAATATATTTAAAATATATTATATTAATATATTATATATAATTATATATATA
>NC_051389.1:57901918-57905127 GCF_015228065.2 Penaeus monodon | reverse complement strand
TTATTATTATTATTGTTATTTGCATCATCATTATCATTCGTCTTAGGCTTTGTCTTCTTCCTGTTCTTTTTCTTTCTTTTCTTCTTCTTCCTCCTCCTCTTCTTGTTCCTCTTTCTCTTTTTCGTTTTCTTCCTCGCTCTTCACTTACACTTCCTCTGACTTCACGTTCTCTTTTGGTCTGCATCTTTTTGCTATTTTTTTTAAATGTCCTTCTTTCACCTTGGTACATCCGGGACTTCCTGCCTGCCACATGCGTGTGTTTATCGCTCGCTTGCTCTATTAATTTAATAACAATGTTTACGTGCGCGATAACTTTATTTGAATGTTAGGTACACATATTGGCAGGGGTCGTCAAGCCTCTCTCTCTCTCTCTCTCTTTTAGTTTTATTTTTCTCTTTTTCTTTTTCTCCTCTCTCTTTCTTTCTCCTCCCTGTCTCTCTCTCTTCTTCACTCTCTGTCTCTCTCTCTCTTCTTCTCTCTCTTTTCTCTCTCTCTCTCTCCTCTTCCTCTCTCTCTTCTCTCTTCTCTCTCTCTCTTTCTCACTCTCTCTCTCTCTCTATTCTCTCTCCTCTCTCCTCCTCTTTCTGTCTCTTCATTTCTCTCCTCCTCTCTCTTTCCATCTCTTTTCCTCTCTTCTTTCTCCCTCTTCTCTCTTCTCCTCTCTTCCTCTCTCTCTCTCTCCTCTCTCTCTCTCTCTCTCTCTCTCTCTCTCTCTCTCAGTCACGCTTTCTCTTCCCTTACTCCCTTCCTGTCCCGCTATCCCACTCTTTTATTCTTTCTCTTCCCTTCCTATCTTCCCTCTTTCTCCTTCTCCTTCCTTCCCGTTCCTTCCTCCCCCTTGTTACCCTCTTCCGTGATCGAAATTCCCATCTCCAGATCTCTCATCGCGAAAGCACAGCGCGAGTGGAGTGAAGGCGTTTCCTGCGCGGTCTTCTCCTCCCCGAGAGAAGCGTACTTTGTGTTTGTTTACTGCGCTCGTGTCCACTTGCGTGCCTTGAAAGCATTTCCGCGCTTTGCTTTGTGTCATTTTTTTTCCTGATTTGTTGGGGTTATGTATAATCTACGGGTCTCTCTTATTTTCGTCTGTAATTCTACAAATTGTGTTTACATATACACAGGCGCGCGCGCGCGCGCGCAACACCCACCACACACCACCCCACACACACACACGACAACACGACACACACACACTACACTTCACACCAATCACACCACACACACACACAAACCACACAATATGCATGCTTCATACGCACAAACACACTTTCTTTCTCTCTCTCTTCTCTCTCTCTCTCTCTCTCTTCTTTCTTTCTTTTTCTTTCTTTCTTTCTTTCTTTTCTTTCTTCTTTCTTTCTCTTCTCTTCTTTCTCCTCTCTCCTCTCTCCTCTCTCCCTCCTCCTCTCTCTCTCTCTCTCTCTCCTCTCTCTCTCTCTCACTCTCTCTCTCTCTCTCTCTCTCTCTGACGCATTTGAAGCCAGGACACGATCCCTTCGCTAATAGAATTAAAAAGCGAATCAGATACGTTAAAACTTACTGTAAGATTTTTTTTTTTAAACGAAAGTCACGTGTGATATCGATTCTCGTTGATTACGATTCCCGTTTGATTACGATTCCCGTTGATTACGATTCCTGTTTGATTACAATTCCCGTTGATTACGATTCCTATTAATGACGATTTCCTTTGATTTCGTGAGGTCAAAGCCAAGGTCACGATCATCAGGCGTCGCTTTGAGACATTGCCGCGCCGCCTGCAATGGGGAAGATGTCTTTTCTCTCGTGTTGCTCTGTAATGCTGAAGCCCGTGAAATGTGGCGCTGCCTTTCTTCTTCTTCTTTTTCGTCTTCTTCGTTTAATTCTTTGTCATTATCTATTCTTCTTCCTCTTCTTTTCCTTTTTTTTCTTCCTGTTCTCCTACCTCTTCTTCATCTTTTCTTTTTCATCATCATCATCATCTTCTTCTTCTTCTTTTTCTTCTTCTTCTTCTTCTTCTTCTTCTTCTTCTTCTTCTTGTCTCCTTGCACCGCTGAGTCGTTATGTATTGTGTAATTCTGGTGTTTGTCGGCAGAAGCTCATGAGGGGAAACTTGTTTTTTTTTCCTTTTTTTTCTCTTAGAGACTTAGATCTTGCAAAAATATTCTTCGCCTGGGGAGGGGGGGGGAGGTAGTTCAGGGCCGTATTTCTGTTTTAGATTTTTTTTTTATTCTGATTTCCATATTTGACCTTTTCTCTCACATGTTTCCTTCTGTTACTTCCTGTTATTTTAATCATTTTTCAGTATGCTCTATCTCTTTCTTTCTCTTCTCTTTCTCTTTCTCAATCCCTCCCTCTCTCTCTCTCTCTCTCTCTCTCTCTCTCTCTCTCTCTCTCTCTCTCTCTCTCTCTCTCTCTTTCTCTCTCCTCTCTCCTCTCTCTCCTCCCTCCCTCCCTCCCTCCCTCCCTCCTCCCTCTCACTCTCCCTCCCTCCCTCATCCCTGCCTCCCTTCCTCCTTCCCGCCCTCATCCCTCCCTCCCTCCCTCCCTCCCTCCCTTCCTATTTCCCTCTCTCCCTCCCACATTCCCTCTCACCCTTTTATCCCTTCCCGTCCCTCCCTCCATCCTTCCATCCACTTCCTCCTCTCCCTACCCCACCCCTCTTCCTCCCTCACTCTATCGTTCCCCTTCCCTTTTTTACCCTAATTTCCTCTCCCTCCCTCCTCTTCCTCTTCTCCCCCTCCTCTTCCTCTTCTCCCCCTCCTCTTCCTCTTCTCCCCCTCCTCTTCCTCTTCTCCCCCCTAGAGCCCGTAACAGCGAGGCCCGTAAGTCTAACCATGACGGACGTGGGCCTCGCGCCTGCCGGGGTGGACGGGGTTTAATCATGGATCGATTAGGGCCGTGGAGAGGGGTGGGGGGTGGGGGGAGGGGAGGGGAGGGGAAGGGGGGTAGAGGAAAAGGAAGTAAGGAGAAGGAGAGAAGGAGGGAAATTGAGGCATCGGGAGAGGAAGAGAGGAGGATGACTAGAGGAAAGAAGGGTGGAGGAGGAAGGATGGTAGAAGGAGAGGAAGAGGTAGAGGGGAAGAAAGTGGGAGGAGGAGGAAGAAAGAGAGAGATAAGGAGATTGGGAAGTAGGTGGAGAGGAGAAAGATAAAAGCATAAATACCGATTGAAAGGTCGAATGAATGAAGAGTCATGATTGTATCCAATAACAATATCACAAGATAAGGATAAGAGCC
>NC_051389.1:57869961-57882461 GCF_015228065.2 Penaeus monodon | reverse complement strand
CCGAGTCTGCAGCAGCTTACACACGTGAGCAAAATCAAGCAGACAATATGTCACACCAAGAATATCCATTGTATCAAATGGAATCCAAACCAAAACTTAAACTCTCTCTCTCTCTCTCTCTCTCTCTCTCTCCTCTCTCTCTCTCTCTCTCTCTCTCTCTCTCTCTCTCTCTCCTCTCTCCTCTCTCTCTCTCTCTCTCTCTCTTCTCTCTCTCTCTCTCTCTCTCTCTCTCCTCCCCTCCCCTCCTCTCTTTCACTCCTCCCCTCCTCTTTTCCTCTCCTCCCCTCTTCTCCTCCTCCCCACCTCCCCTCCTCCTTCTCCCCTTTCTTTCCCTTCCGCGTCCTTTAATTTAATCTCCTCCCGAGTGCCATATTTCACGAAAAGTGCCTCCCACGTTGTAGCGTGTGTTGCCCAGGGCGCATTTAACCTTGGTTTATGCACCTGTCGCTACGAATTATATATTTCCACTTTTCCTACTTTCTCTCCTCTTACATCCGTCTCTCTTTCTGTCTGTCTCTCTGTATATTTGTCTGTCTCTTTCTCTTGTCTGTCTCTCTTTTCTCTGTCTCTCTTTTCTCTGTCTCTCTTTTCTCTGTCTCTCCCCCCCTATCTCCCTTCCTCCCTCCCTCCTCCCAATCTCCCTCCCTCCCTCCCTATCTCTATTCCTCCCTCCCTCCTTCCCTTCTTTTATCCCTTCCTTCCTTCCTCATCCCTTCCTTCCTTCCCTTCCCTCCTCCTTCCCTCTCCCTCACTCCCCCCACACTCCTTTCCTGCTCCCCGTGCCCCCCCCCCCACCTCCCCCAACTCGCCTGCTTTCTGCGTGGAGGTTTGGAGGTTATTTATTGGGGTTCGATGGAGGGCTCGGTACTGATTTTTTTTCTGTTTTTCATGTCATTTCTTTTTTAATCTTGTTTCACTCAAAACTTCTGTAATTGTTTTGTATTCTCTTTTTCTTTCTTTGGTGTATTTTTTATTGTTTTGTTTCTTTCTCTCTCTCTCTTCCTTCCTTCCTTCCTTTCTTCCTTCCCTCCTTCCTTCCTTACCTCCCTCCTTCCCTCCCCCTCACTCCCCCCAACTCCCCTTTCCATCTCCCCTGCCCCCCCCTCTCCCCACCTCCCCCAATTCGAGTTATTTACTGGTATTTTTCTCTCAGATTATCTCATTTCTTGTTAAATCTCGTTTCACTTATTTGCATCTGAAATTGTCTCGTGTTCTCTTCTTTGTGTTTTTTTTTTATTATTGTTATGTCTCTCTCTCTCTCTTCCCCCTCCCTCCTCCTCCCCTCCCCCCTTCCTTCCTCATTGTGCGACTCCATCAGCTTTAAGCTTCGGATTTGGCCTCTATCAGTCTCCGGGCGATGTTAATTATTTTAATGTGATATGATTGTACGCGAATCCCAAATTATATGTGCAGATGATGGCGGCTTCAGTTTTTTTATGTGGCTTCTGGATTTTGCTCTTTTTGTTTATTTATATTTGCGTCTTTATTTCTTTTTTATGTATTTATTTATTTATTTAAATTATCTCTGTTTAACTTGCTTGTGTGACTTCTGGATTATGATTATTTTGTTTGTTTGTTTTTTTCGGTTTTATTTAACTTGCTTGTGGTTTCTGGATGTTGGTCTTTTTTTTATTTAACTTATTTCGATATATGATTTGTTACGTTACTCTTCCTTACTGTACATGAAGAGATAATTGAGTCTTTGTGCCAGGAAAAAAGAAAAGAAAAAAAAATCCCTTCTGTCATCAGAAGGGAAGCTCCTCGATCTCTCTTTTAAGATGCTTACGAGAAATGATCTCCAGTACTGAGATGAGAGAGCATCGTTAGGTCGCGGAGTTATATATAAAGGAAGAGAGAGAGAGAGAGAGAGAGAGAGAGAGAGAGAGAGAGAGAGAGAGAGAGAGAGAGAAGAGAGAGAGAGAGAGAGAGAGAGAGTTTGTTATTAGAGGCTGGAATGAAGGAAGTGGGGTTATGGTGCTGGGGGGGGGGTAGGGTTGGTGGGGGGTAGAGTAGGTAGGGGAAGAAGAGTGGGGGAAGATGGGAAGGGATGGGGATAGGGATGGGAGAGGAGGGGTGGAATGGAGAATGGGGAGAAGTGGTGTGGGTGGTTGAGAAAGAGGAATAGGGGAGGGTGAAGAGAGAAGAGAATTTAGATAAGGAAGAAGAATGGGGCATGGAAGACGCATTCACTTAATCATTCGAAGCAAGAAGAAGTAGAAGAAGAAGAAAAAAAAGAAGATGAAAGATAGGAAGAAGAAAAAGAAAAAAAAGGAGAGAATAGTAATAATAATAATAATAATAATAATAATAATAATAATAATAATAATAAGCAGAAGGGAGGGAGATTGGGAAAGAAAGGAAGGAAGGAAGTGACGGACACAAAATCTTTGAAGGAAGAACGAGAGAACAAGACAATCAACTCCGTGAGAACAAGACAACAAACCGCGAAAGGCGAAGAGACGAGTGTTTGGGGCGAGCGGAGCGAGTGGGTGGAGAGAAATTAAAAGAAACCGAGGCGAGGAAGAGAACCATAACCGGCGAGGAAGTGAAAGTGGATCAGGAAGAATTAAGCGTGGACAAAGGGGGGAGGGGAGGGAGGTAGAGAGTAAGGGGGGAGGGAGATGCGGACGAAGGGAAGGGAGGGAGATAGGGAGGAGGGGAGGGAGGAAGGGAGATAAGGAAGGAAGAAAGGGATGGAGGGAGATAGGAAGGAAGGGAAGGAGGGAGATAGGAAGGAAGGAAGAAAGAAGGGAGGAGGGGAGGGTAAGGGGAGGAGCAAGAGAGGAAGGAAGGAATAGAGGGAAGGAATGAGTCGGGGAGGAGGCCAAGAAGGTAATTCGGGGAGAAAACGAGAACGTGACACACGAGACCTTGCCAAAAAAAGAGAAAACATATTTACAGGGAGTGTCAAGGTGTAGTTGATCGTTAGTGAATGGCCCTTTGAAGGGTAGTGCTGGCTGGTCTTCTCTCATTTTGTTTGCTTTCTTTGTTATTATTATCATCGTCATCATCATCATCATCAGTTTTATTATTATTATTATAAATAGGCCATGAAACTGTCGTCTCGATTAAACCATGAATTTATTAGAGTCATATGTTGCATGTACGGATTGGTTTGTTTATACTGATATACATATTTTTTTTTTATGTATAATGCATGTGTCTTAAAAAATCATGGTATAATTTCGAAGTGGAAAGACGAAACGGCAGATGTCAATTCCAAGGCGAAATTGCATCTTCAGACTTGATAAAATCTAGACAGATTTGCAAATCATCGGATTGAACGCTGTTGTGTGTCTGTTCGTGTATGTAACGTGTGGACAAAGGTTTATTATGCAAATATGTATTGTATATGCTTTTGTCTATAAATCATCGAGTTTTAGCTGGAATTAGAATTGGAAGTCATCAGCTCGTGAAAGGTTGGCTGATCATTTGTGTAATAATCAGGCGTGCTCACAGAACCGCGAAGTGGGGAAAAATAACTTTTTTTTTTCAAAGGTGGTATGATTTATTGCCCGTAGTGTTTTTTACGTTTTTGTGTGTGTCATAAGCCTCGATATTTCTGTCCTGGGCTTCCCTTTTTTATCATGAGCCTACATTTTTTAAATAATGAACCTACATTTTCAAAAAAATCATGAGCCTCATTTTTTTTTCATAAGCCTCCACTTTTATTATCATAAGCTTTTTTTTTTTATGAGCCTCTGTTTTTCTGTCATGACCCCCAATTTGTTATCATAAGCTTCCATTTCTTTATCATAAGCTTTCATTTTTTTCATCATGAGCCTTCATTATTTTTTTTTATCACAAGCCTCAATTTTTTTTAAATCATAAGCCTCCCTTTTTTATCATAAACCTCCATTATTTTTTATCATAAACCTCCATTATTTTTATCCTGAGAGGCTGGAGCATATGGTAGACTTCCGCGGGGGGGGGGGGGGGAGCGTCGGTGCGTGGAGGCCTACATCCGGGACGTCTGGAGGATGTGACGCAGTGTCCATCTGTGTGAGGGTGATTGTGACGATTCGGAGGGGCGGGGGGGGTGATGGGTGGGGAGGCTGTTTGAAGGGGCGGGGGAGGGGGAAGGGGGGGATTTGTGGTATTTATGAGTGGGTGTTGGTCGCTTTGTCTATGAGTTGTGTATGGTTGTCGTTATGGGGGGGGGGGGTTTCCTGTTGAAATTAGTCTTACTGTTAGTGTTACTATTAGTGAGAGGGAAGGAGAGGGAGAGGGAGAGGTAGAGGGGGAGGAGGAGGAGGAAGAGAAAGAGAAAGGGGAAGAGGAAGAGGAAGAAGAAGGAAAAGGAGAAGGGAGGAGGAGAAGAGGAGGAGGAGGAGGAGGAAGAGGAAGAGGCGGAGGAGAACCAGGTCCCAGAAGTGTGCCGGGAGTTGCGTTGGATCCAGTTATGCAATTTCTCTTCCTCTTTTCATGGTAATCACATTGTTTGTTGAAGCAATTTTCGTTGGATAATTGGAAGGAGATGATTAGGAAATATAGACGTAATGAAGGGATAGGAAATAAGAGAGAGAGAAAAAGGTGATGATCCGGGAGACAAAGAGCAAAATAGGGGGAAGGGAGATAACGTTACTTCGGCAACGGAACCGAACAAAGATGTGGAAGAGGGATAACACGAGATCAGAAAGAAAACGAGGAAGAAGAGAAATTTCTCGAGAACTAAAGGAACGGCGTCTAGAATAACGGCAGGGATAAAAAAGGAGAGAAAGAAAGCAGGAATATGTAACTGGAAGAACGTAGATAATGGTGACGAATGAGGCTCCAGGGTATGTGTTAGTGTCGAATGGGAGAGGGGAGGGGTGGGGAGGGAGTGGGGATGGGGAGGTGTTAAAGTTGCTGGTGGGGAGGAGAGGGGGGAAGAGGGGAGGGAAGAAAGTGGGGTTTTCAAAGCTGGTGGTGGGGATTTGTTGTGGGGAGAGAGGGGAGAGTGTGGTGGTGGAGTCAAGTTTGGGGAGGGGTGGGGAAAAGAGTGGAGAGTAGGGACGGGTTGGGAGGGGAATGTTTGGGGAGGAGATGAGAGGGGAGGGAAGGACGTGTGGCCAAGGAGTGTTACTGCTCGTAGGATTGAATTATGTAGGCGGAAACTGCGCTGGGGATGGCCTATACAGGACTCGGGGAATTACACGCGCGAGAGGGAGAGGAGATGACGACGGCTGCGGGGGGGGGGGGGGGGTTACTGCGGCCGGAAGCTGGTTTCTGGGAGGAAGAGGAAGAGGAAGAGGAAGAGGAAGAAGAAGAAGAAGAGGAATAATGATAATAATAATAATAATAATAATAATAATAATAATAATAATAATAATAAAAACAATAATAATAATAATAAGAGGAGAAGGAGGAGGAAGAAGAGGAAGAGGAAGAGGAAGAGGAGGAAGTAGGGTTAGATGACGGGAGGGTGGAGGGAAAAGGAGGAGAGGAGGGAAGTGGAAGGAACGGGAAGACGAGTGGAAGGAAAGGGATAGGGATGAGAGGAGAGAAGGAAGCAGGAGGAAAAGATTTGATGGAGGCTAGGAAAGAATAAGGAGGGAAGGATAAGGAGAGAAAATAACGGCAGGGCAGGAAGAATAGAGATGGGAGGAAGGAGGGAAGGTGTAGAGGAGGTTGGGAGAGGGGGATAGAAGGGGAAGGGGAAGGGGAAGGGGGAGAGGGAGGCAGACAGAAGGGATAAGTGGCCGGATGGCGTGTCGATCGGATAGCTATGACACCGACGGAAGCAATGAACGAATGGTGAAGAGGTATTTAGGAAGAAAGGGACAGAGGGGAGAGCTAGGAGGAGAAGGAAAGTGAAAATAAAAATAATGAATGAGAAAGCTAGAAATTAAAGAAAGCCATGACAGATGAACAAAATAGGAAAAAGAGATAGCCAACAACAAGAAGCTACTGAACTAGACAGCCAAGAACATAAGAGTAAAGGAAAGACCCGAGATGAAAGGCGTGAGAGAGGCGGTCAGTCGTCAAGCCCTTTGGCCGGGAGGTTGATGAGGCCATTGTGTGAGAGAGAGACTCAGAGTGGGTTTTCTCTCCTCACTCGGTCGCCTTCGGTGGCTCCGGCGGGGAAGGCAGGCTGGGGAGGCTGCGCTCTCGGGTCCCAAGACAGAGACACCGATGCGCTGGCTCGCTTGCGGTCTCCGACTCTCTTTTGGGGTGTCGGTTTTCTGTTTCCTTTTTTTGTCTCTCTTTCTCTCTCTTTCTCTCATTCGCTCTCTCTCTCTCTTTCTCTCATTCGCTCTCTCTCTCTCTTCTCTCTCTCTCTCTCTCTCTCTCTCTCTCTCTCTCTCTCTCTCTCTCTCTCTCTCTCTCTTTCTCTCTCTCTCTCTCTCTCTCTCTCTCTCTCTCTTTTCCCTCTCCCTCCCTCCCTGGAAGGTAGCAGCCTTTTAGCTTGCGGCGCTCACGGTTCATGATATGATATTGACACAATTTTCATGGCCACTTTGCATTTTTTAAAACTCTTTTAACCCGTGGTAACTCTACGGATCGGACGCTCCACATGACCTTGTGGACGCCGCCGAGTGCATCGGAGGTGCAGATGCACTAAACGCGACCGCGGGTTTGACAGCCATTCAGCCGCATAAGGGGAGGAGAGTTACCCTTTTTTATGGCATTTTTTGTTTATTTATTTGTTTAATTTTATTTTTATTATTTATTTATTTATTTATTTATTTATTAATACATGCTTATCAGCTTTACTACAAATCCAGTGGCAGTGGTCATGTAGCCAATTTTTGTTGAGAGCCTTTGGTCTGTGTGTTATATGGTGATCATGTGCAAGAGATGATGAACAGTGATGCTGATGCTGATGCTGTTGGAAGATATCTTCCGGGGCCCGCAGCTTCCCCCGCACCAGCTGACCCAATGATCCGCGTGGAAGCCGAGCCAGCTGTCCCTCACCCACAATCAGAGGTAGTCCGACTGCAGGCCAGACCAAGGAAGGAGCCAATCGCCAGCCGCGAGCGACAGCTGTGATGTCATGAGTGACGTCACAGCACGCATCCGGGAATTATGAGTGTTACGGACTTCCTTTCCAAAGCAATCGAGACGAAAGGCGGAGTCGTGTATCCGAAGCAAGATGCCAAAAGAGGAAAAAATGATTAGTATTGGGTTGTGACCAATGAGGATAATCAATATAATCAATGTCAACATAACATATAATACAGTACGAGAGAGAGAGAGAGAGAGAGAGAGAGAGAGAGAGAGAGAGAGAGAGAGAGAGAGAGAGAGAGAGAGAGAGAGAGAGAGAGGCAGGAAACGAGCAAGCGAGTGCGAGTGAGTGAGTGAGTGAGAGTGACTCAGATCGAGCGCAATCTCATATACGTGAGGATTGAGTGCCTCGGTTTTATTAATCAAGTTCGTCCAGATACCAGTACCCCTATTACTGATGGTCAGCGTCGGGAGGCCAGCGCTGATATCATTAACAGTGATGGGATCCCTGTAACACGGAGCCAGAACGCGATGAGGCTGCCAGTCCCCCAAGTGACTTCGATAGTGACTGAGCTAAGAAGCGGGAGATGTTCAAGCACGGATAAGTATAAGTTTTTAAGTTTATTTAGCGATTATTTAGAGCCAACAGAAAAAAAATCGGATAATCGTGTTGAGTATTTGGGAGAAAAGTTTCGAACAGATTTATGCATGCAGAGGCTACGACCAGGCAAAGTTGCACTCTGGTATGCAAATGATATTTCTTAATCGAAAGGCTGCATTGTATGTTTCAAACTGAAATCCTCTAGCTGGGTATTCAGCTCAGCGCTAATTCTAAAGTGTTTTGAACTGGGCACGCCTCAGGGTAGCGTACTCTGACCCATGCTATTTACCGACTTATTCGCAGGGTATTGAAAGATGTGTAGCACCTGAAGTTATGCTGCGCTGCTAAAATTCGTTTTGAATACAACAGAGAATATGACTGGTCGAATATGGCTGGTCGAACTTGGTTAATGAAACCGACCCACTCAATCCTCACGCCGTTCCATTCCACTATCCTCACGTAATAATCATTGCGCTCGCCCTGAATCTCTCTTCCTCCTCGCACCCTCCTGACTCACTCTCCTCTCTCTCCTCGCTCTCTCTCTCTCCTCTCCTCTCTCTCTCTCCCCCCCTCTCTCTCTCTCTCTCTCTCTCTCTCTTTCGTACTGTTATACATGTTATGTTTTGTTCACTTGAACATCTCTAAATGTATTACGAGAATTCTCCTCGGCGCGCTAATTAAGCTTGCAGAATATGAACAACCTTATTAGCGAATTTGCATAATGTGTGAGACATTCGTCGCTGGTCTTCCCGTGACTTGGAAGCAGGAGGGGATGAGGCCTTGGTTGGCGTTTGTATTATTTGGTTATTTTGTATGCTTTGCTGTCTGTCTGTATGGTAGAGAAACCCACAATGCAAAAGCTAGATTTATTGAAAATGAGACCACAGTTTCGAAATCCACCAGGATTCCGTCTTCAGACCAGAAGATGGAATCCTGGTGGATTTCGAAACTGTAGTCTCATTTTCAATAAATCTAGCTTTTGCACTGTGGGTTTTTCTACCATAGTATCAACACGGAGGAGTGTTTTGCCATTAATGTATGTATATCTGTTTGTTTCCCTCTTTTTTCTCTTTCCTCTCCTCTCTCTCTCTCTCTCTCTCTCTCTCTCTCTCTCTCTCTCTCTCTCTCTCTCTCTCTCTCTCCCTCTCTCTCTCTCTCTCCTCCCTCCTCTCTCTCCTCCCTCCTCTCTCCTCCCCTCCCTCCCTCCCTCCCTCCCTCCCTCCCTCCCTCTCCCCTCTCTCCCTCTCTATCTATCTATCTATCTATCTATCTCTCTCTCTCTCTCTCCTCTCTCTCTCTCTCTCTCTCCTCTCCTCTCTCCCTCTCTCCTCTCTCTTCGTCTCTCTCCTCCTCTCTCTCTCTCTCTCTCCCTCCTCTCCCCCCCCTCCCCCATCTCTCTCTCTCTCTCTCTCTCTCTCTCTCTCTCTCTCTCTCTCCTCTCTTCTCTCTCTCTCTCGTCTCTCTCTCTCTCTCTCTCTCTCTCTCTCCCTCCTCTTTCTCTCCCTCCCAATATGAAATTCTTGTTCTTTCTTTCTTCTTTCCCTCCAATTCCCTATACCTCTCCTCCTCCTCTTACTCCTCCTCATGTCCCTTTTTCCTTCTCCACCCCACCCCCCATCCTTCCTTCCTTCCTTCCTGCCCCTTCCTTTTTTCCTCAGTCTTTCTGACTTAATCATGCCTTTTGTACTGCCACGAACAAAAACTGCCGGCGGGCTTTTCGAGAATGGTTTCCGATCGCTTCGGTGTTTTTTATAGTGGATTTCCTTAGGCATTATTTTTCTCTCCTTTTATGCCTTTATAGGATTGACTTGCTTTATTTATTTATTCATTTTTGTTTGACAAGTTCTACGTATTTTTTTTTACAGATTATCTTTTTTGTTTTTCTTTTTTTAGAAGGGGTAACTTTTTTGGCAACTTGTTTTTGTTGCTTTTATGTTATTGTTTTTGGCATGGAGACATTTCTCTACACGCATTGGTAAACATGGTATTTTGGTTCCCGTTCTAATGGTTGTGCCACCCTGGTTGTCCTTTTTTTAACAAATGTATTCTTTTCGTGTTTTTCATGTTATCCATGATTTCTAAAGATCATAAATTCTCTCTGTCTCTCTCTATCCCACTGTGTACACACACACACGCAGGCACACACGCACGCACGCACACACGCGCGCGCGCATAAAAAAAATATATATATATACACATGTATATACGCGTGTGCGTACGCGTGTGCGCGCGCGGAAGTGTATGTATGATTTCGGGTGTGCGTGTGCCTTCACTATGACCACTTTCCGCCCCAATCATCCATGGACTTGCCTCCTCCCTCGTTCGCCCCTGTTCCCACCCCGTTCCTCGCGCGGACGCTCGTTGAGGCGTCGCCGGATCGGGAGTCTCGCCTCGGAGCCGTTTCCGCACTGGAGCGTGAGCGTCGGGCCGAGTCCCCCCCCAGCGGGCCGGCGCGGGTCGGCCCGGCTTTCCTGTGGGGCTCTGGTGTGGTGGGGGCCCGGGCTTGTTTTGGGGGCTCTGTGGTGGTGTGCGTCGGTCTGGTGTGGCTATTCGGTGTTGGCTGGGTTGTTGGTTTTTCTTTTGTTTTGATTTTCTGTTCTTGTTTTTTCTTCTATTAAGGCGATTTATTCGTTTTTTCCCCTTTTGTTCTCTCTCTCTCTCTCTCTTCTCTCGTTTCTCATGTCTCTCTCTCTCTCTCTCTCTCTCCTCTCCTCTCTCTCTCTCTCTCTTCTCTGTCTCTCCTCTCTCTCCTCTCTCTCCTCTTCTCTCTCTCCTTCTCTCTCTCTCTTTCTCTTTCTCTTTCTCTTTCTCTTTCTCTTTCTCTTTCTCTTCTTGTTCAGTGTGGCCCCCCCCTTTTTTTTTTTCTTCTTCTTCTTCTTCTTCTTCTTCTCCTTTTCTTGCTTGTGCCTTCTAATATTTCGCCGCATTTATCTTCCGACGATTCGCGGCGGCACACGGATGATTGTACATTTTGCCAATTTCAGATTTCGAGAAGCGGGTTGCTTTTGCATATCATTTTTTTTTTATCTTTACTCCATTTTCTTCTCTTTTCTTCTCTTCTCTTCCTCCCTTCCCTATTTCTCCTTTTCCTTTTCTCACTATCTTCCTCTTTTTCTTCTTCTCCTGTTCCCTCCTCCTCCTCCTCCTCCTCCTCCTCCTCCTCCTCCTCCTCCTCCTCCTCCTCCTCCTCCTCCTCCTCCTCCTCCTCCTCTTCCTCCTCCTCCTTCCTTCCACCTCCTCCTTCTTCTTCTTCTTCTTCTTCTTCTTCTTCTTCTTCTTCTTCTTCTTCTTCTTCGCTCCTCCTCCTCCTCCTCCTCCTCCTCCTCCTCCTCCTCCTCCTCCTCCTCCTCCTCCTCCACCTCCACCTCTCCTCCTACTTCTAACCTCCCCTTCTACCCCCTCCTCTCCTCTCCTCTCATCTCCTCTCCTGTCCTCTCCTCTCCTCCCCTCCCCTCTCCTCTCCTCTCCTCTACTCTCGTCTCGTCTCCTCCTCCTCCCTCTCCTCCCCTCTCCTCTCCTCTTTTCTCCTCCCTCTCTCTGTCCCTTCTCCTTCCCTCCTCTCCTCTCCTCGTCTCTCCTCTCTCTCCTCCCTCTCCTCCTCCTCTCCTTCGCTCCTCCCCTCTCCTCTCGTCTCCTCTCCTCTCCTCTCTGGGTGGCTGGTCGTTTTGTCAAAATCTATAAACAGGTGTTTGGATTCCCCAGGCAGGATTAGCATACGTTTACCGACGTGTGCTGCCTGTCGATACTGTTTTATTGTTGTTGTTATTATTCGAGTGTTGATATTTTTAGTATCGCGTGGATTCGGCCGTGGCGTTATCAGCTTCTTTCTGCTCGTATAGAATATTATGTTGAAAGAAAAAAATATGAAGAAGTATTCCGTTAGTGAATTTCCTGGGGTGGGAAATGGGACAAGAGGAAGGTAGTTCGGGATGAGAGAGGGAGAGGAAGGGGGGAAGGGAGGGAGGGAGGGAGAGAAGGGGAGAGGGGAGGGAGAGAGAAGGGGGGAGGAAGGGAGGGAGTAGGGGAGGAGGGAGGATAGAGAAGGGGGGGGGGGGGGAAGTGGGGGGTAAGGGGGGAAAGGGAGGTGAACAGGAGGGAGGGAGAGAAAGGAAGAGAGAGAGAGAGAGGGGAGGGAGGGAGAAAAGAGGGTGAGAGAACGAACGAAAGAGATGGGAGACAGACACACAAAGAAGCATGGTAGAAGAGAATTTGAGATGGGAGAAAGGATGGAGGGAATGTGAGGCCCGGGAGAGGAAGGGAATTCGAGATGAGCAAAACAGAGAGAAGAGAGAGAGAAGAGAGAGAGAGAGGAGAGAGAGAGAGAGGAGAGAGAGAGAGGAGAGAGAAGGGGAGAAATGCTCCACCCGTCAAGAGACAGTTGAATCCGGGGCATTGGCGGCTTATCCGTGACGTCACTGGCATTATAATCGGTGACAAAGGGAATGGAGGAAGAGGAAGGGAAAGATGGAAATGAGAGAGGAAGAGAGAGAAGGAGGTTAAGGACAGGGGATGGGGATGGGAAGATGAGAACGTTAAGAAACAGGGCGGTGAAGGGAAGATGAGAATGTTAGGAGAATCAGGGAGGTGAGGGGAAAGGAAAGGGGAAGAGGAAGTGAGGGTAAGGGAGATAAAGAGGGGGATGAAGGGAAGAGGAATGGGGAAGGGGAAGATTTGGAAAGAGTGAGAGGGGGAGGCGAGATTGAGGGGAGTATAGGGGAAAAAGGAAGAAAGGAAATGAGGAAGTAGGAAGTGAAAAATGAGAATAGGAGGAAGGGAAGATAGTGTGGAAAAGAAAAACCGTGATGACTAGCTCAGCGGGCGGACGAATTAAAGCAAAATGACCAAAGAGACGCAAATTAGATAAAAATGGGAAAACACATAAAATGAAAACAGACGTCTGTGAAGAAAGGAAAAGATAGAAAAAATTTAAAGAGTGTTTGGGAAAGGAGGGGGAGTGGGCGAGGGGGTGGGG
>NC_051389.1:57855586-57869861 GCF_015228065.2 Penaeus monodon | reverse complement strand
GATAGACACGAGTTAAACAGAGAAAAAGCACAGTGAACAGCCGGTGAGGGGTGGGGTGTGAGGGGCGGGGGTGGAGGGGTGGGTATTGGAAAGAGGGGAGGCACGAGGGTTGGGGGGGGGAGAGTGCTGGATGATGGGAGAGGGGAGGGAACGGGAGGGGTGAGAGAAGAGGGAGAGGGGAGGGATGAAGGAGGAGGGGGGAAGCGGGGAGGGGAGTCGAGGGGAGAGAAGGGGAGAGGAGGGTTCCGCAGAGGTGTTGAGGAGAGAGGGGGAAGGGGAAACAGCGGTTAGGAGGAGGGAGAAGGGGAAGGGGGTACCAGAAAGGTGTTTGGGGGGGTGGGGGAGGGGAGGAAAGGGGTAGGAGGGGGGAGGAGGAGGGGAGGATCGCGTTTGTTGATATACCTGCTCTGTTTCCGTGTTTTTTTGAAAACTTGTTCGAGGTTTGTTTCGGAAATGCAGGTGGGTGTTTTTGTTTATTTACAGATTGTTGTTGTTTCTGTTAACATTGTTGTTGTTGGTTATAGTACCATTAGCGTTATTGTTATTGTTACCGTGGTTATCAGTGTTGTTATTAGCATTGGTATTGTTAGTGTTTTCTTTTCTTTTCCTCCTTTCTTCTTGTTATGAAATTTTTGAAGATTTTTTTGAAGAGAGGTTTTTAAAAAACAGAAGTGAGGAAAATAGGAAAAAAGTACAAGATACAACACTAAAGAAAATGAAGTAAGACAGAAACGAAGGAGCGATTAGCGACGAAAAAAAAATCCGAGTCCAGCCCCAAGACGGAACAGGTTGCGACGGCGGCGGCCCTGTAGAAAGAGCAGGTGTTTGACGCGGGGTCGATATCTCGTTGATGAAACTGCACGTGAAGGTCTTCGAGCGTGTAATCAAAAACGCTCGCGCACTCGCCTCGACTCGCCCCGCCTCGCCCGTCGCATGGCCCTCCTGGCTCTCCTCGCCCGCAATGGGTCGGAGGGCGGCTCGGCGAGGGCATGGATCGGCTGTTGGACGGTTTTGTACGAATTAATAGTTTGTTTGTATACCTGCCTATCTACCCACCAGGCATTCTATCTATCCGGCTATCAGAATGTCAGTCAATCTCTAAGTTCATCTATCTCTTTCTGCCAATCAGTCAGGTAATCTATTTGTCTGTCCATCAGTCAGTCAGGCTTGTTGTCTATTTATGTATTTATTTATTTATTTATTTATTTATTTATTTATCTATCTATCGAGCTATAGCTGCAGCAAAACGTAGAAAAGACACATCGCTCGAAGAAAACGCGGCACAGCCAACCGACCGAAAGAAAGAAAACGGAGGTCCCGCGCGCTCGGAGACCCAACCAATCCCGCAGACCTGCTTCCTCCTCCGCCTTCGGGGCCGCTCATCGTGCAGGCAAACACGAGAGACAAAAGCAGGCAGCCGCGTGGGAAAGTCCAAGCACAGGCATCATCATTCTCTTGTGTGATGGGAACAGGGTGGGGTCTTGTTTGCTTGGTTGCTTGCTTGCCGGGCTTGCCGATGCAGGTCGATATGCAGAAGGGGTTTTGTATAGAGCGAGGTGGAGTGGAGGGGCTGTGGCCCTGACGCTGGAGGGGGGACTTGGGTAAAAGTCGCGGAGGCTTGTTTATGGAGGGTTTGTTGTGATGTTGCAAGTTCGGTGTTTTTTTGTTTTTGTTTGTATATATATAGTGAGAGATCGACAGATAAATAGATAAAGATATAGATATAGAGAGAGGTTAGTAGATAGTAGGATAGATAGATTAAAGGTATATAGATTTAGATGGTGAGGTTAGTACTTGAAAAGATAGATACACAATTATATAAATAGTCGTTGATACAGATATAGGATACAGAGATTGATATATTGTGCACATGCATATATACGATGCATGAAGAAGTAACTAAATATATGTACACACACACACACACACACACACACACACACACACACACACACACACACACACACACACACACACACACACACACACACACACACACACAAACCACACACACACACACAACACACACACACACACACACACACACACACACACACACACACACACAAAGATACACAAACACGCGCGCGCGCGCGTTTTCCTACATGTATACACACATATGCACATACATTATATTTTTATATCTATACGAAAATTACAAGCAACCGGCATGGTACAGAACTATTGTGAGATTTTTTGAGTAATCTTCTTTATATATATGTTCCTGACACAGTATCGGATATTTGGAATTGATTTATCGAATTATTGAGTTTTTTTTTTTCGATCGCCGTCATTGTGATACTTTCCACTCGCGACATATTCGAATGTCTTCTTGTGTCATTAATGCAAAGGAGAGGTGTGTTGTACAAGTGTGATACCTCAACAAGGCCTTTTAATGCGTATAAATGAAGCTGTCAAGTCGCGGCAACCCCCACCCTTCTCCCTCTTCCTCCCACCCTTACGTTCTCCTCCCCCCCTCCCCCCACCAGTCTCCACCCCGCCCTCGCTTGTTTTCCCTTTCCTTGGAGGTGACAGACCGCCCTGGAATGGCGGCCGGGGTGATTGCTCTCGCTCGCCATGTTTGACCTTAACACATTATGATCGGCGCTTACACGGACGCACAGGCATACGAGTGCATATAGGCATATGTACGGCTGTAGGTTCACACGCGCACACGTAATACGCTCACGCACACACGAAACACGTCCTCCCTCCAATTCACTCTCACGTTTAACTCTCGTTATCAGCTTCTCTAGGGAATTATTTGCGACCTCCTTTACGCCTTGAACTGTTGCCTCGCTTAGTCTGAGGATTATCTGTGATTAGACGTTGGTGTTATGTTTTATCTTTTTATTTATCTATTTTTTTTTTATACTTGAGTGATGTAAGAGTCTGGACGAGATTTGGTTGTCTTTTATTTCTTTGTTTTCTTCTTGTTCTTGTTCTTCTTTTTTTTTTTTTTTTTTTGAAGATTATTATGAAGCGGTTAATTAAGGGGTGGAGCGGCTTCCTTGTTGCACCTCCTGGTTTACCTTTCTCTCCTTTAATGGCCGGTCTCTTTCTTTTCTCTTTCTTTCTTTTTCCCTTTTTTCTTTCTTTCTTTTTCCTCTCTCTCTCTCTCTCTCTCTCTCTCTCTCTCTCTCTCTCTCTCTCTCTCTCTCTCTCTCTCTCTCTCTCTCTCTCTCTCTCCTCATCTCTTCTTTTCTCTTCCCTCACGTCTAATCTTCTCTTTCTCTCTCTCTCTCTTCTCTCTCTTCTTTCTCTCCTCTTCCCTCACGGTACCTCTGAGATAAGTAAGTGCCACATAAGGTGTGTGATGTCAGTTCCCTGGTAACCAAGGGCGAATGCATATGTGTGTGTGTGCCTGCGCGCACGTACGCTCGTGTGTATATAGTGCAGCTGATTATTAGTCACCCTGACAGTTTTTTTTTTTACCTGGGTTAATTTGGGTGAATCTTCTTGTAATTCCACAGATGTGATCATTGCATAAAGCTCGCACAGATGCACGGCTGTCTTAACACGCTTGTCGGTGTTGCAAATTCATCTGTTTTATTTATTAATTAAAGTCGTTCGCGACGCATATGTTTCGATAATCTATCGTGAGTGCCAATATAATCCCATGTTTATTAGGCGATATTTATAAAGATCTATACTTCTTGTAGACAAAGCAGGGGTGTGTAAGGGTAGGGGGGGTGAAAGGTGGTATTGCAAGCAAACTCTCGCTCAACGTGCAGCTGTGTGTTGCGTGTCATGACGCGGCCCCCGACCGGAGGCGAGGGTGAAATCCACCGTTTTACGAGCTAATCTTCCCAAGGCACCCGTGGAGGGGACGCGCACAAGGGACGCCGTGCACGGAGGAAGAGAGAGAGGGAGGGAGAGAGGGAGAAACAGAGAGAGGGGGAGAGCAGAGGAGAGAGGATGGAGAAACAGAGAGAAGGGGAGAGGAAGAGAGAAGGAAAAGGGGACGAGAGGGGAGGAAGAGAGAAACAGAGAGAGGGGGAGAGAGAGAGAAACAGAGGAAGAGGGGGAGTGGGAGGAGGAGAGGGAGAGAAGAGAGAAACAGAGCGAGGGGGAGGAGAGAGAGAGAGAGAGAAGGAGAGAGAAGAGGGAGCGAGAGAGAGAAAAACCAGGAGAGGGGTGAGGAGAGAAGAAACAGAGAGAGAGAACCAGAGAGAGATGTCGGAGGAGGGACGTGAGAGAGAGGGAGATTGAGAGAGAGAGAGAGAGGGAGATGAGAGAGAGAGAGAGAGGGAGAGATTGAGAGAGAGAGAGAGAGGAGGGAGATTGAGAGAGAGTGAGAGAGGAGATTTAGAGAGAGGAGAGAGAGAGATGAGGGAGATTGAGAGAGAGAGAGAGAGAGAGGGGAGATTGAGAGAGAGAAGAGAGAGCGAGAGAGAGAGAGAGAGAGAGAGAGAGAGAGAGAGAGAGAGAGAGAAGAGAGAGAGAGAGAGAGAGAGAGAGGGAGCGCCCGAAGTGAAAGCAAGAGGGAGAGAAGGGGTAGGGGAAGGGGGAGGGGGAGTGGGAGTGGGAGTATGAAGGGGGATGAACTGATGCCTCTTGATGGATCTTCCGTTTGTTTTTGACAGTGCTTTTTGTTTGCATTGGGCGTTGAATGTTTTTTTTTTTTTATCATGACATCTTTTCCTATTATCGTGATAAGCGAGGATTATCATATTCGTGAGTGTGATTATTATTGTTATTGGGATTGTCATTATTGTCATCGTTACTATTTATGTATATATTTTATTATTATTATTATTATTATTATTATTATTATTACCATTAATACTATTATTGTTATTGTCAGTACTATAAGTCCTGTCATCGTTATGATGGCTATAATTGTTACTGGAATTATTGATAACCAAACTGCTCGGATAATTTTTCATTAATATTATGATTGCTATCAGTGCTGCTCTGTCATTATTCGTGTTACCACAGTTACATATAAATATTTCTTCGACGTGCTGCGTTACTAGCATGTTTATATCTTTATGTTTCCGTTAAAAATATAGATTATATGAATTAATATTTGTTTTTCTCTTTCTTCCGCAGGTGAGTTCACCACAATCGACGGATGGGACATGTTACGTGAGTGTCATCATAGTGACGTGACTGCTAATTCATCTCTGTCCCTCGAGGCTCGGCTCCTTGAGGAATTCATGCGCTCCTGTCTCGTTGATTAGGATTAGTATTAGGATTATTTGTAGTATTGTTGTTGTTATTGTTTTTTTATTATTATTATTGTTGTTGTTTTTATCATTATTATTATATTTGAGGTTGTTTCCGTAGTAGCAATTATATTATTTTGTTGTTATTATTATTATTATTATTATTATTATTATTATTATTATTATTGTTGTTGTTGTTATTGTTATTCTTGTTATTGTTGTTATTCTTGCTATTATTTTATTATTACCATTATTGATATTATTTTATGTTATTATTGTTTCGTTTACTTTTTTTTACCTATTTATTGTGTTAACTGGATGATATACAAGGTAAGGAAACTTCGCCCCAGATTTCTCTCAAAGAAAGTTGATCGTCGACGAAAGAGCAAGCTTTTGCAAGATCAGTCTGTGCAAGCCCATTCTCTACAAGCAAGATGTATGGGAGCGAATCGTTTCCAGGAGCAAGAGGGGGTTGCTTGCCAAAATACGGTTCGTCTTGGGGGTTTATGGGTCGTTTTGCTGTTGGATTTTCAAGTCAGGTTAAGAATAGAGTTTTTTTTTTTTAATGATTGTTGACGTTGCGTTGTGTTGTTGTTATTTGTTCTGTTTTTTATTATTGTTATTAATGTCATCGACAATAACATTATCATCATCATGATCATCATCATCATCACCATCATCATCATCATCATTCATCCTCCTCCTCATCACCCACCATCTCCTCATATCCCATTTCCCCCCCCCCCCATTATTCATCATCATAACCATCATCATAATAATCATCAACATCATCATCATCATCATCACCACCAATTCATCATCATCACCATCATCATCACCATCATCATCATCACATCATCATCATCAATCATCATCATCATCATCATCATCATTGGTATTATTGTTTATGAAGGATTAGGTATTTATTTATAGGGACTGTTACTGCCACGCTTGTCCACTCATCATACGGTGATGAGTTAATAAAGCAAAAGAATTAAGTAAAAGCAGAAGTGAGAGCGAACAAACGACGGATAACAAATGGCATTTCTACCCTCTCCCCCTCCCCCTTCTTCCTTACCCCCCTCCCCCCCTCCCCTTCTCTTCACATGGTAGTTGGTAATTTATTTATTCAAAGATTCGATCTAGCTTCAATATTCACATGTTTTCTCTCTCTTTCTCTCTCTCATCTCTCTCTCGCTCTCCTCTCTCTATCTCTCTCTCTACTCTCTCGCTCTCTCTCCTCTCTCTCCTCATCCTCTCTCTCTCTTTCCCTCTCTCTCTTTTCCTCTTTTCTCTTTCTCTCTCTTTCTCTTTCTCTCTCTCTCTCTTTCTCTCTCTCTCTTGCCTCTTGCCTCTCCCCCCCCTCCCCCCCCCCCTCTCTCTCTCTCTCTCTCTCTCTCTCCTCCTCTCTAACTCTCCGCTCTCTCTCTCCTCCTTCTCCTCTCTTCTCTCTTCTCTCTCTCTTCTTTCTTCTTCTTACTCTCTCTCTCTCTCATCTCTCTCTGCCCTCTCCCCTCTCCCTATCTCTCTCTCTCTCCTCTCTCTTCTCCTCTCTCTCTCTCTCTCTCTCTCTCTTCTCTCTCCCTTTCTCTCTCTCTAGTACATGTCCATAGATTTATATATAGATTGAGAGACAGGTAAGAGAAGTGAACGCATAAATAATTTCTTCGAAGAATGTTCCGTGTTCGGAGCACTTAACACGCACGGCCTAAGAGGGAGGAAGAGGGCAGAGAGAGAGAGAGAGAAGAAGAAGAAGAAGAAGAAGAAAAAGAGAGAAAGGAGAGAGAGAGGGGAGAGGGAGAGATGAAAAGAGAGAGAGGGGAGGTAGAGAGAGAGAGAGAAGGAGAGGGAGAGGGAGAGGGAGAGGGAGAGGGAAGAGTTGGGGAGGATTGAAGGGGAGAGGGAAGGAGCAGGTGAGGTTGAGGGTGAGGAAGGAGGAATTAGAGAGAGAGATTAGGGAAGGGAGGCAGGAGGAGTGAGAGTGAGAAGGAGAAATGAGTGGGAAGTGAGAGAGAGGGAAGGAGAAGGAGGAAGAGAATTTCATTTTTTGTTGTTTTTCTGTGATATTATATTTCTCTTTCTCATCCCATCTTCCCATTCTTTTCCTCTCTCCATCTCTCTCTTTTCCCTCCTCTCCCTCCATCTTCTATCCTACCCTCTTTCCTCCCGTGTCTCCATCTCTTTTTTCCCTCTCCTCCCTTCATCTCCCTCCTTACTCCCCTCTCTCCATCTCCTTCCTCCTTTCTCTCTATCTCCTCTCCTCCTCTCTCTCCATCTCCTCTCCTCTCTCTCTCCATCTCCCTCTTTCCTCCCCTCCTTCCATTTCCCTCTTCCCTCCCTCGTCTCCATCTTTCCCGGTTCCTCAGCCAATAACAGTTTGCAACTTTCCCTTGCTTGGCAGCGCTTCAGCCTCCTCCCAAAGTGGTCTGCGGGGGGACATGCTCTTCCTGCCGCCCACCGACTCTTTAAGCGAGTTGGACAAGCTTGCACTCTCGCTTGCACTCTCGCTTGCAAGCACTGAGGCGTCCGGATCACGTGCAATTTTATCTGGTGTATCTTACGCAGACAGAACCACAGGCAGACAGGGCTGATAGATACGAACACACATATGCACGTACGAATATATGTATGCGCATATGCACATGCGTACTTTCTCTCTCTCCTTCTCTCACTCTCTCTCACTCTCACTCACTCACTCTCTCTCTCTCTCTCTCTCTCTCTCTCTCTCTCTCTCTCTCTCTCTCTCTCTCTCTCTCTCTCTCTCTCTCTCTCTCTCTCTCTCTCTCTCTCTCTCTCTCTCTTTCTCTCTCTCTCTCTCAAAAGTTGAGATGCTGTAAGGTGGAAAAGAAAAAATGGAAGAAAGTCCAGTTGCAGGGTCTGATTAATGCGTGAGTACTGCGAGTACCTTGTTGAAAGTTGGGGGACTTCTGGTTAACTGGAACACTTAGTTACGTATATGCATTATTATTATTATTATTATTATTATTGCTGTTTATATTCTTTTTTTTTGTGCTGACGTGAAGCTCCTAAGTAGGCGCTGGTATTTCTTAGCTTGATCTCGTTATCATGTGACTAATGAGTGTAATTGTGTTTTTGTTGCTTGGTTTGGTCGGGGTCGACGAGTGAGCGGGTGTCATCATCAATAGAGAATAGGAGTCTTTTCTCTTTTCTCTCTGTATCTTTGTCTCTTTCTCTCTCTCTTTCTCTTTCTCTCTTTCTTTCTTTCTTTATTTCTTTCTTTCTTTCTTTTTCTCTCCTTCTCCCTCTCCCTCTCCGTCCTCCCTCCCTCTCCTCCTTCCTCCCTCCCTCCCTCCCTCCCTCTCCTCCTTCCTCCCTACCTCCCTCTCCTCCTTCTTCCCTCCCTCCCTCTCCTCCTTCCTCCCTCCCTCCCTCTTCTCCTTCCTCCCTTCCTCTTCCTCTCCCTCCCCTCTCTTTCACTCACCCTATCTCACACACTAACTCACTCGTCCATTGTCTATCTCACTCCACCCCTCTTCTTCCCCCACCACCACCTAACCCCCCTGACCCACTTCCACCCTACCCCTTGCCCCCCACCTCATGGCCTGGCCTGCCCTGGCCTGCCCTGGCCTGCCCTGGCCTGCCCGCTGCCCTGGCCTACCCGCCTGCACCTCCGCCCCCTCACACACACTCACACACAGTATCCGTGTCCCGGGTCGGGTCGCTTCCACGCTGCGAGGCTGGCTAGTCTCGTTCTCGTGTGGCTGGGCTGCAGGTCGCTCGCTTGCTCGCTGGCCCGTCGCGTGGAACTGCTTTTGTTTACAGCGGCGCTCTCACGGGGTAAAGGAAGGAAGGAAGGAAGGGAGGAAGGAAATGAGAAAAAAATTAGGAAGGAGTTTTTTTTACGTGGAGCGATGCGGCGGCCGATGATTGTCGCTGTTATTGTTGTTATTATTATGCACGGTGGTAGGAGTGTTGTGTGGATAAGGAGGGGTATTTTTCTTTCTTTTGTTTATGATGTGCATGTTTGTTTATTTGATTTTGTGTATTATTATTTTCACTGGTGAAGACCTATCGCGTTTTGAAACGACATGGGTCTCTAGCGGTGGACTTATTGAGACTTCGAGTGATACAATAATGTGACCTCACCTGAACACTTTGTTATGGCAGTTGTTTTAACAAGTGCAAGAGAAGCTGTGACCTTGGATAGTGCCAGGTGAACGACTCAAGGTCGACTTGCATAGCAACCTACGCGAGTGCCAAACGCTTCCACACTTCCTCTTCCCATCCCCCCCTGCTTATACTTCTCAGCCCCCTCCCCTCTCTCGTTCCTACTTCTCAGATCCTTTACCCCCCCCCCCTTCTCCTTCCTACATATCCGTCGCTTCTTTCCTCCTTCCTTCTCAGCCCCCTCCTTCATTTTTTTCACCTAGTTCTCAACCCCCTCCACCCTCTCCTTCCTGTCCCTCTGTCCTTCCTTCGTCTCAGCTTCTTCCTCCCTCCCCATCGAACGTCTCACCCCCATCCTCTCTCTCCTACCTCCTGCTCAGCTCCCTCCCCACACGCACCCTCCAAACATCTCGGCCCTCCTTCTCTCTCCCTCCTAGTTCTCTGCCTTTTCTCTCCTTCTCCTCCTGCTTCTCCTCCTGCTTCTCCTCATCTCCCCCCCCCCTCGCCCTCACACTTCTCAGCCCCTCCCCTCTCAAGCCCTTCTAACCCCGCCCCTCCCCAGTCCCAGAGGGCTTGCGTTATGTTCGTGACACCACCACATGACCGGTGGAAAAAGGTTGATGATGGCAGGTGTGCACGCGACAGCTGGTCAAAACAGGTGAGTGGAAAAAGGGGGGCAGGTTGGAGAGTACTCCCGCGTGGGGGAGCAGAGGGGAGAAGGGGAGACGCGGAAAAGGGGAGTTGAGAGACGGAAGGAAAGGAGGGGAGAGGTAGAGAGGGATGCAGAAAGGGCATGAGAATTTGAGAGACCAAGGGAGAGGGGGAAAGGGTGAGAAAAAACGTGGGAAGAGGAAGTCTTTTTTCCGGGATTAGGGTTGGCGAAACATAAATAGAGAAATATGTTCGTTCGTAGAAATGTACGGAGCCCGCAGAGGTGTTTCACGCACTGTCGGAAACGGCCTTGGGGATGTAGATGCGTATGGGATGCACGTGATGAAAGTATGCGGGCACATATCGTACAGTTTAGGGGGTTGTGATTTTGGGACGGTCGATAGGAAGAGTCGCTATGCACATGTCTATCTATATGAATTTTTAAGAATGCACGTGATGCATGCGGTGATTTGAAGGAACGGGAACATACGGTGTTTCCTAACGAATATGAAAGACGAGGAGACGAAGAAGGGATGAGGGAAACAAACTTCCTTGTGGAGAAAGTTGTGCATCGGAGGCAGCGCAAGGCAGATTGCGCAACATCTCGTGTGCAGATCAGCTGAATAAGTCTCCATTTCGCGTGGCATCTGACTCCCTCTGTCTCCTCCTCGGTGCCGCTGGGGGTCGTGCGCCTGCTGATGGCTAAGGAGGGGGGGGGGGGGGTGAAGTGCCGCCTGCGGGGCGTCCACGGCGGCTTTTCTTTAATACTGGTGATAGTGTGTTTTACATGCACATGCTCTTATAGACATAGGTGCACACGCATGTAAGTGGTCGCATGCATATAGATAAATAGACGACAGAGTGACAGAGTGGTAACTGCGACAACTTCATGGTGTAAAATAGACAGTGATTTTATTTTGCCACGGATGAAGTGGTTTCGCCAAGCATTGCGATGGAGTGCAGGTCAAAGGTCAAAGAATGTTTGTCACAAAGCATCGTGTTCTTTCATTTTGCGCTTGGCCTTTTGGGAGCGACATCAGATCGAGTAATTAATCGGGTTTTAGCATCGCCCGCGTATCATTTTCCACCATGAGCAGATGAGTTCGCATTACCCCTCCCCTCCTGCCTCCCACCCTCGCCCCCTCCCTGGCCCCTAACCCTTGCCCCCTCCTTCGCCCCCTCACCTTCGCCCCACTTTCGGCCCCTCCCTCGCCCCCTGCCCTCGCCCCTCACCGTCTACCCCTTCCTCGCTCCCCTATCCTCGCCCCTTCCTCGCTCCCCTATCCTCGCCCCTTCACTCGCTCCCCTATCCTCGCCCTCTCCCTCGCCCTCTCCCTCGCCCCCACCTTCTACCCCTCACTCGCCCCACCCATCTTCGCCCCCTCCTTCTCCCCTACCCCTAGGACTTCAAAACAGCTGACTTGGATGTGCTGTGATATTTTGCTTCTGTAGTGAATTAGAGATGTGATAAAAGTTGTTCGTAATGTGAAGAAAGAGGTTAATTAAGGTTGTTCCTATGGTGGATTAGAGGTTAATTGAGGTTGTTACTCTTATTGTGAATTGGAGGTTAAATGGGGTTGTTAGAGGTTAGTTAAATTAGAGAAAATTGCTTGCAAGAATAGTCAGGCTGCAGGGGGCGGAGGGATGATACATTTACCCTGAGAAGGATATCTGATCTACATGGAAAAGGGGGCGGGGTCGGCAAGGAGGGAGTGGGGGAGGGGGGGCGTGGTTACTCTAGATCACGTGCAAATAGTTGGGAGGATAACGAGGGGGGGGGGGAGGGGATGTTAAGGGTAGAGTGTGTGGTAGTACTTACAGGCTTAGGCTTATAGTGCGAGTCGTGAGTGGGGGTAGCCATAGAGTGGGTAATATAGTCAATAGGGAAGTCGTCACTCGCTCGTCGGGAACGTGGCTCTGGGTTTAGCGCACGAAGGAGCTGTTTCTGCCTCTCGCTCCCCTGTCTGGTTCTCTTTTGTATTTCTATTCCTTTTTAGAGCTCTTCTTTCTCTTTCTTCTATTCTCTTCTCTACTTTACTCTTTTCCTCTCTCCTCTCTCCTCTCTCCTCTCTCCTCTCACTCCACTCCTCTCTTCTCTCTCTCAATATATATATATGTATGTATGTATGTATGTATGTATGTATATGTATGTAAATGTGTGTGGTGTGTGTGTGTCTCGCTCTATCTCTATCTCTATCCATCTGATGGAGGTCTGTTTCATATGGCTTACACTCGCCAAGTGGGACTACGCATTACCGACCATTTGCAAGCATGTCCGCTACACGCTACTGCTACTCACGGCCCTTTGATGTGAATATGCACACGGCTTGTTTCCTAAGTGCGGGTGTGGTGGGGAGAGAGAGGAGGAGATAGAGAGAGAGAGAGAGAGGTAGAGGTTGAGGTAAATGTAAAGACTGAGATACAGAGAGAGGTAAAGAGAGTGACTGAGTAAGTGATTGAGTGAATGGTATGAACGACAAGTAATTAGAAGTCTGGTGATAATAATAAAAAATAGTGATGATGATGATGATGGTGATAATTAACAATAAGCAAGGAAATAAATAGCCTCATTTTCCTTTTTCTGTGGCTTGGTGCCGAGTGCAAAGGGGGGCGTGTTTGGGCAGTCACGAGTGTTGGGAGTACGCGTCCTTGGGGCGTTTCGAGGGGAGGGGAGGGGGCGGGAGGGGGAAGGGGGCGAGAGGAAAGAAGTGGATAGGAGCGAGGGGTTGGGAAGGGGTGGAAGGGAATGGAGAGATGGATAAGAGGGAGGGAGGAAGAGGAGGAATAAAAGGGAGGGAGGAAGAGGACGAGTAAAGGGGAAGGAAGGGAGGGAGGAAGAGTAAAAGGAAGAGAAGAGAGGAGGGAAGGGAGGGAGGAAGAGGATGAGTAAAGGGAGGGAAGGGAGGGAGGAAGGGGAAGAATAAAGGGGAGGAAAGGAAGGGAGGACGATGTAGAGTAAGGGAGAGAAGGCGGAGTAGATTGAGGGGAGGGAAGAGAGAGGGGAGAGGTAGGTGATGGGGGGGGGCTAGAGGGGAGAAGGGGAGTGAATGGGAAGAGGGAGAATTGGATAGGAGGGAAAGGGAGAAAAAGTAGAAAGGAGAGAGGGAGGTGTGGATGGAGGGGAGGGAGATGAGAGGGGCAGGCGATAGGGAGCGTTAGAGAGGCGAAGGGGAGTGAATGGGGGGGGGGGGAGTGGAGTGGACAGGAGGGCAGAAAGTTAAAAGGCCAGTGACACCAAGTCTTGACACTTGTCGACAACAGAGCAAATGTCTTTTATTTCGTCTTTTTTTTGTTTTGTTTTTTTTTTCTTTTTTTTGTTTTTTAATCATGACTCAAGCCGGCTCGGAGGAACGTTTTCCAGACATTTTTTTCCTTCTTCTTTTGACACATTTCGGAAGCTGGGCAAGACAGAGCGTCAATAATGCTGACATCTGAAGAAGCGGCCGAGAGGAAGAAAAAGGCGAGACGAGCCGAGGCCCTTGCGGCGAAGGACACGGCGAGGACTGATCGCAGGATAAGATATATATATGTATATATATATATATATATATATATATATATATATATATATATATATATATATACATACACATATATATACATATTCATATACATATGTACATATCTACATATACATAGACGTATACATATACATATACATGTATACACACACATACACACATACACACACACATACACACATACACACACACACACACACACACACACACACACACACACACACACACACACACACACACACACACACACACACACACACCACACCACAACAACACACACACACACACACACACACACACATCAACACACAACACACAACAAACACACACAACACACCACACAACACACACACGCACACCACTACATAACGACACATACATACATACACATACACTACAACAACACATACACATAGACACAACATAAACATACACAATGCATACACTAGACGCATACATACTAATACAGACATACTACAATACATACTACAATACATACATATAGACTACACATATCATACATATATCACATATATACCATATATACACATATATAGACATATATACAATTATATATAACATATATATATATATATCAGATATATATATATATAATATATTGTAATATATGATTGTGAATATAATATAGTATGATATATACCTGTGTGTGACTGTTAGTGTGTGTGTGTGTGTGTGTATGTATATGTGTATGTATGTAATATATAATGTATATGTATATATCATTTGTTTATTACCATTACACTGGTTTCTTTCATGGCTTCATTTAAAGCGGCATGCATTTCT
>NC_051389.1:57840586-57845586 GCF_015228065.2 Penaeus monodon | reverse complement strand
CTTCCTCGTTCTCGGAAGGATGGCAAGGCAGAATTTCCTACCTGACGAATTTCCAGAAAGGATGTCGACTTGTGGCGCAGACATATTGACAGAGGCTGAGAGAATTCTTTGGGTTTCGTCTTTCGTTTTTTCTTCTCTCTATTTTGTCTTGTCCTCTCTTCTCCTCGCCTCTCTTTCGCTCGCTTGCTCTCTCGCTTTCTGTCGTCTTTTCTCTGCTCTTCTCTTCTCTGTTTCTCTCCTCTCCTCCCCCTGACCTCTCCTCTACTCTTCTGTCCTCTCCTGCTCTCTCTTCTCTTCCCCTCTCCTTTCCTTTCTCTTCTCATTTCTTCTTTCCTTTCGTCAACTCTCATCTCATCTCCCTTCCTCTGTCTCCTCTTTTTCCTTTCACTCTCAGCCTTTCTCTCTTAACTTGGTGACAGAGATTGGAAAACGTCCTGAAGATGGGGGTGGGAGCGGGGGGGGGGGGTTAAAGAGGGTGGAAGACGTATGAAATACTCATTTTTTTCTTTTCTTTACAAAGTCGAAAGAATATTATCGACTTTTTCCGTCGGGTTATGGTGTCGTAAATATATATTTTTTTTTTACCTTTCCATAGGACGTTTCGTTTTTTTTTCCTCTCTCTCTTCTTGTCTCTTGGCTTGTGTCGTTCTCTCTTTTTTCCTCTCTCATTTTTCTCTCTCTCTCTTCTCTTCCTCTTTCTCCATCCCTTTCCCTTTTCTCATCTCTCCCTCTTTCGCTTTCCCTTTCCCTTTCCCCCCTTTGCTTCTCTTCCCTTTTCTCTTTCACTCTCCGTCTTTGTCTTTCTCCCTCCGCTCCCCTTCCTTTCCTACTCCCCTCTTCATCCTTTTTGTCTATCTCTATCTACGGGTGTGTTTGTGCTCCTAAATACACGTAATTGGTGTGTTTGTTATTGTAGTGGTTTCTGTTATTTTGTCGTTGGGTTAATTTTCTCCTCTCTCTTTTTACTTACGAGGATCCAGCCAAGCGCATCGTTTTCTATGTCCCCTCTTTTCTCTCTCTCTCTCTCTCTCTCTCTCTCTCTCTCTCTCTCTCTCTCTCTCTCTCTCTCTCTCTCTCTCTCTCTCTCATCTCTCTCTCTCTCTCTCCTCTCCTCTCTCTCTCCTCCTCTCTCTTCTCTCTCCTCTCTCCGTCTCCTCTCTCTCTTCTCCTCTCTCGTCTCTCTCCTCACCTCTCGCTCTCTCTCTCTCTCTCTCTCTCTCTCTCCCTCTCTCTCGTTCTCCTCTCTCCCCCCTCCTCCCTCCCTCCATCCCTCCCCCCTCCCTCTCTCTCTCCCTTCTCTCTCTCTCTCTCTCCTCTCCCTCCTCTCTCCTCTCTCCTCTCTCCTCTTCTCCCTCCTCCCTCCTCCCTCCTCCCTCCCTCCCTCCCTCCCTCCCTCTCTCTCTCCCTCCCTCCCTCCTCCTCCCTCCCTCCCTCCCTCTCTCTCTCTCTCATCTCCCTCTCTCTCTCCTCTCTCTCTCTCTCTCATCTCTCTCTCTCTCTCTCTCTGTACCGCAGAGACTCCTGAACTTGGGGTCCGGTCTGGAGGTCGTGTCCTTGCTTCTTGTTTTTGGTGTTTTTGTTACTTCTTCGTTTGTTTGTTCTTGTTCATGTTGAGGTTTTGGTTTGATTTGTGTTTTTCATTTTTCGTTTCATTTCTCGGTTCGTTGGATATTTCTTTGTTTTTGTTTTTATTTTGATTTTCTTTTTGGAATTTCTTTTCTTTATCTTGTTTTATCTTATTTTTCGAGATAATATAGTCTATTTTTCTTTTATATTAATATTATTTAGATATTTATTAATTTATTAGTGTTCGTAAGATTTTTGTTTATTGTTTTTTCTCTTGTTTCTCATTTTTTCTATAATTTAAAGTTTTTTTTAGTTTACTTGTATATTTAAAAATTATTTGTTATTTACTTTTGTAAAGAATAGGGTAGGAAGGAGATGGGGAGGGGGTTTTGGGGGAGCGCCGGTGTTCTGCTGCTTTTGCGTGGGACTTTTCTCTTTTTCTTTTTTTTTTTTTTCTTTTTTTTTTGGGGGGGGGGCGGGGGTCCACTGTACTTTTTTTTTTTATTTAACGGGATGAGGCGTTTTCGAATATGAGTCGCCACTGGCCTCTCCTCTTTAAAGGATCGAGGACATTGGTGGCACTAAGCTTGGTTTCTGATTTATTGTGGATTTCGTCTGGTTTCATTTCATTTTTGTTTTTCTTCTCGATCTCTTCTGTCTGTCTGTCTGTCTTTGTCTCTGTCTCTCTCTTTCTCTTTCTCTCTTTCTCTTTTCTTTCCCTCTTCCTCTCTTCTCTCTTTCTCTGTCGTCTTCTCTTCTCTCTGTCTCTCTCTCTCTCTCTCTTCTCTCTCTCTCTCATCTCTCTCTTCTCTTCTCTCTCCTCTCTCTCTCTCTCTCTCTCTCTCTCTCTCTCTCTCTCTCTCTCTCTCTCTCTCTCTCTCTCTCTCTCTCTCTCTTTCTGGTTCCTCCTTCAGAGTTATTGCGGAAAGAGAAACACTTAAAGAAGGTATGAAAACCGACTTACAGGAGTTTTATTGGATTTTCTGTCTCTTTTTTCATTACTTGTCTCTCCCTTGATTCGTCTGTTAGCTTTGTTTCTCGTAGTTCTGTGGTTCTTTTATTGGTTTATTTACCTCTTTTTTTCGTTATTTTGTGACTTTTTCTGTAGGTTTCTCTCTCTCTCTCTCTCTCTCTCTCTCTCTCTCTCTCTCTCTCTCTCTCTCTCTCTCTCTCTCTCTCTCTCTCTTCTCTCTCCTCTCTCCTCTCTCTCCTCTCTCTCCCGTCCCCCTCTCTCTCTCTCTCTCCCCCCTCCCTCCCCCTCCCTCCCCTCCCTCCCTTTCCCTCCTCCTCTCTCTCTCTCTCTCTCTCTCTCTCTCTCTCTCTCTCTCTCTCTCTCTTTCTCTTTGCCTCATCTTTTTGTTCTTGTTGATGTTATATCATTGTTATTGTTGGTAGATGTTGGTGGTCTTGTTGTTATTGTTACTGGTATTGGTATAATCGTCATTGTTTTTATTACACTAGTTATTGGTGATGTTGTTATGATATAAATAATGATGATTGTTATTGTTTATTCTTATATTTGTTATTATTGTCATTATTATAATAATTTTTTATTATAACTCCTCGTATTACTCGTATTACCTCTTCGCCTCCCGCTTTCGCTCTCTCTGCCTCCTCCCTCTGCCTCCTCCCTCTGCCTCCTCCCTCTGCGTCCTCCCTCTGCCTCCTCCCTCTGCGTCCCATAGAGAAGGCTTACGATCCCTCAGACTCGCAGACTCGCTTGTTCTCGTATTTTTATTGGTCGTTCTCTGTTGTTAGCAAGTTTGCGGGCGAGGGAGATCAAAGGGTGGAGGGAGGAGGGGGAAGGAGGGGACGGAAGGGAGAGGGAAGGAGTCGGATGTTTTGTTGACCGACATATTTGGGTTGTTGTTGTTGTTTTGTTATTATTGTTATTATTATTGTTATTGTTACTGTTGTTGATGTTATTGTTATATTTTTTTGCTTTGTTATTATTAGCGTTAGCATTATAAGCAATAGCATTATTATTGTCATTAGAATAATCAACGTCATTGTGTGAGTATAAAGTGAGAAAGGAGAGACACACATCAGAGAACACGGGAGGAAGGAAAGAGAAAGAGGAGAAGGGAGTGGAAGAGGAAGAGGAAGAAGAAGAGGAAGTGGAAGAGGAAGAGGAAGAAGAAGGGAGAGAGGAGGAGAAGAATGAGAAGGGGAAGGGGGAGAATGAGGAGGATGGAATGGCCGATGGTTTTACAGCGGCTGTATATCCTGGTCACGCGTTTAGCCGAGTCCCAAAGGAGCCCTTGTTTTAGGGTGTTTGTTTACCTGCCATTTGATGCTTGATAAGAACGGGGGGAGAGGACCTTTGCTGTAATGCCTTTCAAATTTGGTGGAGGGGGGCTGTCTCTTATTGTGTTTTTTTTTCTCTCTCTCTCTCTGTTGCTGTTAGATACTTATGTTTCTCCCTGTCTGTCTGTCTCTCTCTCTCTCTCTCTCTCTCTCTCTCTCTCTCTCTCTCTCTCTCTCTCTCTCTCTCTCTCACTCCCCCTTCCATTCCCTTCCCTTCCCTCACCGCCCTTATTCCCACTTTCCCTACTTTCATCTCCCCTCCCCCTCCTCCTTCCCCCTCCCTTCCCCTCATTCCCTCTCTCTCTTTGCTTCCACCCCCCTCTCTCTCTGGGATTTCTGTTCCTTGTAGATCTTTAATTGTTTGCCAACTCGTGTCTCGCGAGAACTCCTTACGGACGGACGGGCAAGTCGCGGTCAAGTGAGCGTCCGTGGTCAAGTGAGCGTCCGTGCGTGCTAAAGCAAGGTCCCCAGGCGGCGAGGAGCTCCGTTAAGGTTGAGTAACTTTTCTGCACTGCGGAGGTGTCACTGCGTGGCCTAGGGGCGCCGAGGGGAGGCGAGGGTGAGGCCAAGGATGCCACGGGATAGAGGGACGGTGTGTGAGGGGGACTCCGGGATTCGCCAGGCGCTCCGGGATAGAGAGGGAGGGAGGGAGGGAGGGAGGGAGGGAGGGAGGGAGGGAGGGAGGGAGAGGGAGAGGGAGAGAGGGAGTTAGAGGGAGGGAGGGAGGGAGAGGACTGCGAGGTCTGCGAGTAGGGAAAGGCAGAGGGAGGGAAGGAACTGCTTGTGTCTAGACGCGTATGGGCGTGTGGGCGGATAGTGCCTGCAAGTCAACCGGAGTCGGCGTGTGGGCTGAGAAGAAGAAAGGCATGAAGTCATGACCTCGACTCCGAGAGGGGAAAGGGGGCGGAGTCAGTGGCGATAGGTGGGAGCAGAGGGGGAGGGGGAGGAGAGGGGGGAGGAGGAGGAGGAGGAGGAGAGGGGAGGGGCATGAGGTTGAGGGAGAGACGTGTGTGCCGTGGCCCCCCAGGGGTTGTGCTCGCGCCTCGGACATCCAGGCTGAGATCCTTGGGCTGTGCAGTTTTTCTGAGGGTGAGGAGTGTGGGGGGCGTGTGGCGCTGTGCTTGTGG
>NC_051389.1:57828148-57840486 GCF_015228065.2 Penaeus monodon | reverse complement strand
GGCTATCGCAGCAGCAGTAAAACCCCCCGTCGTGACGTCACGGCAACGATCCGCCTCCCAGCGACCAATAGCAGGAAAAACCCCGTGTTGAGCTACGTTCCGATCCCTGCCGCTCGCCCTTGCTTTACGCTGATGTGTTGCGCGCTGATTGGGGGGTTGGGCTTGCAATTGAGGGCCGAGGGTGGGGGTAGTTGGGGAGAGGGGGGAGGGGAGAGTATGTGAGGAGAGGATGGGGTGTCTTAATTGCATGTAGATGGCATAAGATGGGGCAGATAGAAGGGAGGGCGAGAGGAGGAGGAGGAAGAGTGATGGGGAGCAAATGAGAGGAGAAGGAGAAGGAGAAAGAGAAGAAGGAGAATTAGAAGGAGGAGGATTAGAAGGGGAAGGAGGAGAAGTAGAAGAAGGAGGAGGAGAAGGTGGAGGAGAAGAAGGAGGAGGAGAAAAAGGAGAGGAGGTGGAGAAAAGTAGGAGGAGAGGGAAAAGAAGGAGAGAAGAAGAAAAAGGGAAGAAGAAGAAGTAGGAGGAGAAGAAGAAGAAGAAGAAGAAGAAGAAAGGAGAAAGAAGGAGGAAGTGGAAGAGAAGGAGGAGAGGAAGATGAGATAAGACGAAGAAATTCTATTGGGAGTTGGAGGATGTGAAAAATATAAACATTTAAGGGAAGGAGGAAGAAGGAAGGATGTAAGCCGGTACGAAGGAATGGAGCAGAAGAGAAGGGAAATGATAAAGGCATGATAAAAGGGGGTGAAATAGAAGAGTCAGCTGGGAGGGAAGTTGACCTTCAGCCTCAAAGATATTATTTTGTCCTTGACCTGCGTTAAGGTGGAGCTGCGTTAAAGTGGAGGGCGAGGGAATGAAGGAAGAGAAGAGAGAGGAGAAGGAGAAGAGAACTAGAAGGAGGAGGAGAACTAGGAGGAGGAGGGGAACTAGGAGGAGGAGAGATGAAGAAGAGAGAGGAGCTGAAGAAGTATGAAGAGAAAAAGAAGAAGGATGAAGAGAGAGGCGAGGGAGGAGCGGACGAAGAGAGAGGAGAGAGACATGAGGGATGGAACTAGTCATATTGTTCCAGTATCGTCTATCGACCTTGTATTTTGTAAAGAAACTGACGTGCCCGGTTCGATCTGCCGGATTGAAGATTGAATACAATTGAATTATTCGTTGCAAAGAAAGACTCCGCTTAAAATAGTGCAACAGGGATTTCGATTTACTGCAACATTTCCCCCTTTCGTGATGTTAAAAAGGAAACGCCATTTACGACCTCGAAAACTAATTATTTCGAAATTAGTCTTGTGAGTGGTAATGATAACCGAATGACACTCTTGATGCGAAATTGCCTCCGTGCTAATCATTGCTAATGGGGAAATGAGTTGCGAATATTGAGCCGGTCTGGAACGCCTCGCGCGGATCAGCGGTTCGGCTCCTGATGGGTTTGTTTATGCATTTTCTGATTGCCTTTGGCGTTTTCTCGCTCTGGCTCTCGCTCTGGCTCTCTCTGTGGCTCTCTCTCTCTCTCTCTCTCTCTCTCTCTCTCTCTCTCTCTCTCTCTCTTGCTATCTCTCTTATTACTTTCCTTTTCTTTTTCTCTTTCATGATCTCTGTCTGTCTGTGTCTATTTTTCCTTTCTCTTTCCCTCCGTCCCTCCCCTCTCCCCAGCTCTCTCCCTCACTTTCTTTCTCATTTTTCCATCCCTATACCTCACCGCCTCTCTATCTAAACCATCTGTTCCAGTGCATCATCCTTTTATTCCCCGTCTGTCCTCTCTCCTCTCCTCCTTTCCCGTCTCCATTCATCTCCCCACTCCTCTCCCCTTCTCTTCTTTCCTCTCCTCTCCTCTCCTCTCCTCTCTTCTCTTCTCTTCTCCTCTCCCCTCTCCCCTCTCACCTCCCTTCTCTCCTTTTTTCTCTCCTATCCTCTTTCCCCTCTCCTCTCCCTCTCCCGTCTCCCTTATTCCCCAGACACCCCGTTATTCCAATTCCGCGTTTTCCAGCCTGTTGGAGGTATCGAGAAAGCGTGGCGTCGGCGAGTAGAATACTGATAACTCTTTGGCCAACGCGTTGTGGTAGGAATGGTGGTGGGGGCGGCGTGGGAGTTGGGGAGTGGGGGGTGGTGTAGGAGTGTGGGAGCGTGGAGTGTGGTGTGGCGTGGAAGTGGGGAATGGGGTGTGGGAGTGTGGGGGGTGGTGTGGGGCGTTGGGAATGTGGCGCGGGGCGTGGACTCGAAAGAATATTTAGATGGTAGGCATGTGTTTTTTGTGTGTGTGCGTGCGTGCGTGCCTGCGTGCGTGCGTGCGTGTGTGTGCGTGCGTGCGTGCATGCGTGCGTGGTTTGGATGGTATTATAATTGTTGTTGATGATGCTCATTATTATTATTGCCTGTTACTGTTGTTGTTGCAGTCCCTTTATTGGTTTATGAATTTTTGTTGCAGATGATTTTTCCGTGATATTATACCTAGAAGAACATGTCCTGGCAATATATATTTTTTTTAGTATTATGCTGAATGTAGATCATCTCTTCGCACTGGCAAGCAAATTCAATAACTATATTCCTTCGCCAGAATTGTTGCCGCTGTAGTAAAGTTGCCGACGCCATTCTAAAGTGAATTCGAAAATGTAATCGTGCGTTTGTCCCGCGGGAAGAGAGCTTACCTAAATACTGCTCTTTATCATAATTTCTTTTTCTTCCTCCTCTCGCTTCTAAATTTCAAGGGGTTGGCCGGGGAGGGTGGTGAATGGGGAGGTAGGAGGGGGGGAGGTGAAGGCGGAAAATAGAGGCGAGGCAAATGAGAATTAATGCGGCGAAGGAGGAGGAAGGAAGGAGAGGCGAGAGGTAGCCCTTGTGGGGAAGTTAGTTACCGCGGAATCATAAAAATCCGGAGGAGGGAGGGAGGAAGGGAGGAGGGAGGAGTGGGATAGGGAGGGAGGAAGGGCGGGGTGGGTGGGAGGAGGGAGGGAGGGAGAGGGAAAGGGAGGGTTGGGAGGGAGGAGGGATGGGAGAGGGAGGAAGGGAGGGAGGGAGGGGGGAGAATGAGGGAGGCTAGAAGAGTTGGAGAGAGCAGGAGGGGTGCTTGGAGGGAAGGAGAGGGTTGAGGAGGGGGGAGATGGCCAGGGAGGGAAGGAGAAGGGTTAGAAATAACAATTTTGGTCGTGGAAGGAGGGAAGTAATGGGTTTGGCCGTGGAGGAAGGGAGGGCGAAGGGTAAAGGGAGAAGGTTGTTGTGAAGGGGGAAGAGGAATAGGAGAATGGCGTGCGAAGAGGAGGGAGGAGGAATGAGAGAGAAGGGGAAAGTGAAAGAGTGATTGAAAGCCCAGCGAATGGCACAGCAAGGGGAAACTCCAGAAAAATGGTGTAGTTGTGATTGTTATTGTTGTTGTTATCATTGACGTTAGCATGATTTGTATCAGTATTAGGATTATTGCGATTGCTATTATTACGATTATTATTGTTGTTGTTGTTGTTCATAATTATGGTATTAATAATAATATTATTATTATTATTATTATTATTATTATTATTATTATTATTATTATTTTATTATTATTATTATTATTATTATTATTATTATTATTATTATTATTATTATTATTATTATTATTATTATTATTATTACTACTACTATTATTATTATTACACTTACACATGGAAATCCATGGAGTTCAGAGAGAAGATAAAAGCAGTCGAAATCCTTTAGAATCTTTTTAAAAGACACAAACGCTCGATATTGACGTGGGAGAAAATAAGAACGTAAATTGGTATGCACAGGTGGCCAGGACGGAGCTCTGGGTCAGCTGGTGGAGACGGCAGGCTAGAGTCGCCAGCTGGTGTCAAGAGATTAGGGTTGCGAGCGTTATTACATTCTATTCTTCTGCTTCGCCTGTGTCTCGTTTGTCTTTCTCGCTTTTCTCCGTTTTGCTCTTTCGTTGTGTGTTTGATTGCTGTCTCTCTCCCTCTCTCTCCTCTCATCTAGTTTTGCTTTTCTCTCGCTTCTCTTTTCTTCTCTCTTTCTGTCTGGCTGGCTGTTTCTCGGTCTGTCCCTCTCTCTGTCCCCCTCTCTCTCTCTCTCTCTCCCTCTCTCTCTCCCTCTCTCTCTCTCTCTCCATTTCCTCTCCATCCTTCCCTCTTCTTCTTCCCTCCCTCCCCTCTTCCTCTCCCTTTTCTCCCCCTCTCCCTCTCCCTCTCCATTCCTCCCTCTCTCTCCCTTTCCCTTTTCCTCTCCATCTTCCATCTCTCCCTCTCTCTTACCCTCCCTTCTCCATTCCTTCCTTCCTTCCCTCCCCCCCCCATGCGTCCTCTTTCTTTATATTTCTCTTCGTCATGCATTCTATCCCTTACCCCTTCCTCCTTTCCCCTTCTTCTATCTGTCCTTCCCTCTTTTTTGCATTTTTTTCCACCACTTCTAAAACCAATCCTAACAGCGCCAATTCTTCATCCACCGTAAGCAGATCGGGCGAAGTTACGTATTAGCCCCGGCCAGAACGCTTCTTTCGCCGTCAAGAAATAAGAAAGGAAAGAAAAGAAAGGAGAAGGAAAAGGAAAAAGAGAAAAAGGAAAAACAACTTTCGGAACTGTTGCTCTGGCTCCGGCGAAAGTTGGCGGGAAACGAGAACTGAAATCTCGCGAAAACTCCGGATTTCGGGATTATCTGTTCCCTCTTGATTTTTTTTTCTTTTTTTTTTTTTTTTCTTTATTTTTTTTTTTTTTTTTTTTTCTATGGGGTGGGGTCGGTGGGTGGTGGGGGCGGCCCGTTCGTCTCGTTGGAACTGTCTCCGTTGTGTCCAGGCCGAACCGGAGGATAGTACAAATATTGTGCTGTGTGTTTCCTTTTTCTCTTCTTGGTTTACTCCCTGCCCCCCTCGTCTCTCCCTCTCCCCTCTTATTTCCTTCCTTCCCCCCTACCTCCTCCTCCCACTCCTCCTCATCCTCCTCCTCTCTTCTCTTCCCCATCCTCCTCCTCCTTCTCTCTTCCTCCTCCCTCCCCCCTCTCTCTCCTCCTCCTCCTCCTCTTCCTTCGACTCCCCAATATCCCCTTGGATCTTCTTCCATTGCTTTTCGCCCTTTCCCTAACCCTTTTTCTTCTGCCTTTGGTAACCCTTCCTCCCCCACTTGATCAACATTTCGTACCCCTTTCCTCCCCCCTCCTCCCTTTCTGTATCTAACCCTCTCCCCCCCTCCCCTCACCCACCCCCCTCCACTCTTCCCCCCCGCTCTCCCCCTCCTCTCTCCCCCCCTCTCCTTCCCCCCTCTCTCTCCCCCATCTCCTCCCCCCCTCTCTCTCCCCCATCTCCTCCCCCTCACTCTCTCCCCCATCTCCCCCCCCTCTCTCTCCCCCATCTCCCCCCCCCTCTCCCACCCCCTCCCCGCACCCCTACTCCTCCTCCGGTGCTTATTGTATTGCCTTCGACCTCGACCTGGCTCGACGGGAGGTTTTTATGGCCATCTCTTCGGAAGACCTTCGGGGCTGGGGGAGGGGAGGGGAGGGGAGGGGGGAGTGGTAGGGAGGCAGAGAGGAGGGAGAGGGGAGGGGGTGTGGTAGGGAGGCAGAGAGGAGGGAGAAGGGGAGAGAGGCCCGGAGTGGAGGGTAAGGGGTGTGTGGGTAAGAGTCATGCGGGAGCGACTCTTGGATTGAATCTCCTTTGTGTTTTGTGGGTTTACGGTCCTCAGCCTGTTGGATTTGAGGGATTAGGACGCCAGTTGCTTGGATCGGAATGGGACGCCCGCTGCTCCTGGGACTCGAGGCGCTCGGAAGAAGGCGCGGGGGTGTTATTTTTTATTTGTTTTTATTTGTATTTGTTTTTGATTTGTATTTATTGAGTATGTTTGTTTGTTTGTTTGTATTTATTGAGTTTGTTTGTTTGTTTTTGTATTTATTTGTTTTGTTTTGTTGTTTGTTTTTTAACCTCATGTATTGCGGGTTTATGGCTTCCGGTAAAAGCAGTTGACTCTGTTCGTGATGCAGGCGATTGCACATGCACTTGTTTCCCTCGCTTCCCCTTCCCCTCCCTTCCTCCCCCTTTCATCCGTATAGGGGGCAGGCATGGGTAGACTTTGCAGTCAAATGTGCGTCTTGGTTCCCCTTCTCTTTGTGTATTCTCCTCTCTCTCTCTCTCTCTCTCTCTCTCTCTCTCTCTCTCTCTCTCTCTCTCTCTCTCTCTCTCTCTCTCTCTCTCTCTCTCTCTCTCTCTCTCTCTCTCTATTTCTATTTCTCTTTTTCTTTCTTTCCTTCCCTTTCTTCTCTATTTCTTTCTGTTTCCCTTTCTTTCTCATTCTTCCTTCTGCTTTTCTCCAACCTTTCTCCTTTTTCTTTTTTTCTCCCTCCCCTCTCGTTGTATTTTCCCTTCTCTCTCTCTCTCTCTCTCTCTCTCTCTCTCTCTCTCTCTCTCTCTCTCTCTCTCTCTCTCTCTCTCTCTCTCTCTACTCTCCTCCTCTCTCTCATTTTTCTTTCCTCTCTCATCTCCCTTTTCGTTCTCATTCTCTCTCGCCCCTCCGTGTCTGTCCAGTCGCAAGTGCTCGCTTTCATCTTCCTTTGTTTTTGCCGCTGCGAATAGAATTATTCCTTTTTGCATTATTAATTTTTATCAGTCTAGAAGCGGAAGCGAGAGGGGCCGAGGGGGGAGGGTGTCTGCCTTGCATTGTTCATTTTTTAGGTTGTTATTGTTTTGTGATTGTTTGTGGCAGCAATTGTTATTATTGTTATTTTGTTATGTTATTATTATTATTATTATTATTATTATTATTATTATTATTATTATTTTATTATTATTATTATTGCGATTGTCGTAATTAGTGTGGGATTATTTCATCATTGTTATGTCACGTATTTTATAGACACAGTTCCCCCTCTTATGTCTGTCTGTTTGCATCTCTCTCTCTCTCTCTCTCTCTCTCTCTCTCTCTCTCTCTCTCTCTCTCTCTCTCTCTCTCTCTCTCTCTCTCTCTCTCTCTCTCTCTTTGTCTTTCTCTCTCTCATGCACTTGTTTCCCTCGCTTCCCCTTCCCCTCCCTTCCCCTTACCCTCCCTTCCTCCCCCTGTTATCCGTATAGGGGGCAGGCAGTCAAATGTGCGTCTTGGTTCCCCTTCTCTTTGTGTATTCTCTCTCTCTCTCTCTCTCTCTCTCTCTCTCTCTCTCTCTCTCTCTCTCTCTCTCTCTCTCTCTCTCTCTCTCTCTCTCTCTCTCAGAATTGAAAGACAACGCCATGGCTTTCCTTTAGATTTAAAATTCAGATTTTTCTTTTATGATCTTGGTGAGTTCGTATTTTTATGGTTTCGGAGCTATAGTTTATTGGTTTTGTTATTATTATTGTTGTTGTTGTTGTTTATATTTTGTTGTTTACTACTACTACGTCAGCTGCTATTTTATCCCTTAGCTTGTTCCAAATAATTCCTTATACACATTGTTCGAGCGGGCCTCGGGCAGAGCGGATCCCCTTGAAACAGGCGCGGGGCCAATTAGCACTCCGTGAATGACGCGCATGAACCGACCGGGGCATGAAAAGGCATGAGATGAAAGGCGCTGAAGAAAAAGGGATGCTCGGGAGAGGATATGACGAGGACAGGGCGGGGGTAGGAAGGTCGGGAAGAAAGGCCGGCCGGAGAATAGATGGATAGATGGATAGATAGATGGATAGGCGGATGGATTGACGGATGGAAAGAGACAAGACAGATAGAAAGATAGACGGATAGCCTAGACAGACAGACAGACAAGCGGACAGGCTAGGCAGACAGGCAGACAGACAGGTGACGGAATGGGACCGGATGTGGAGTGGGGGCGTCGAGTAGACAGGTGGCTGGGTGCTGGGCAAGGGAGCGGGACGTCCCCTTTAAGTCTAGTCGGACCGGCCTCGCATCGGGGCCTCCGCTGGCCGCGAGTCCTGCCGGTCTGGTCCTGCTCTCCGGCCGGGGGATTGCAGGCGTCGTGGTGCAGCGGGGATTTTTTTGAGGGGGGGGGGGGTGAGAGGGGATTGTCTTGGTTCCGTTCGGCTGTCGTCCCTCCACGTCGAGGTTCTTAGGCGGTTTGTTTTGTGTTTGTTGTTTTGCTCTTATTCCTGCCTCTTCCTTTCCTTCTTCTTATTCCTTTTGTTCCTCCTCCTTCTACTAATCCTCTTCCTCCTTATATTCCTCCTCTTTCTCCTCCTTCTATTCCTCCTCCCCCTTCTCCTTTTCCTCCTCCTCCTCCCCCTATTCCTCCTGCTCCTTCCCTTTCTCCTATTTCTTCTCCTCCTCCTCCTCCTACTCCCACGCATACTCCTCCTTTTCCTCCTCTCCCTCCCTCCCTCCCTCCCGCCCTCCCCATTTTCCCCAACCACTAGTAAGTCCATGAATGTCTTATCAGTATTTTGCAGTTACTTTAGTGTACGCCCGGTCCTCAAACAGGTGTGAGGCGGTGCTGGGTCCTCCCTCAGAACCCCATTTCGCAACGCCTCCTGTTACGCGACGTGTGACGCTTCCTTGACGAGGTCCATGTGTGAACAAAGAGCTCCTTCCTTGTCGCGGAGGATGGCCTGTTCACGTTGGGTCTGTCTGAGTAAGGTTCTCGCTGGGGTAGTAGAGTGAAAGTTGGGGGAGGAGGGGAGGAGGGAGAGAGAGGTGGAGAGAAGGAGGGATGGGAGAGGGAGTGGGAGGGAAAGGGAGAGGGAGGGAAGGAAGGCAGGAAAGGGAGAGGGGGAAAGGAGGGAGAGGGAGGGAAGGGAGAAGGAGGAGGAAAAGAGACAGATATAGAGACAGAGATGGAGATGGGAAGAGGAGGGAAAGGAGTGCAAAAAGGGAGAGACGAAAAGAAAAAAGGTGCAGAGCAAAACTTTTATCATTTGTTAAAGATCCCAAGATATATAATACTGGAATTGCAAAGAAGAAAAACAAAGCGAGAATAGTATGTGCGCCCCCCCTCTCCCCTGGTGTCCTCTGCGAAGGGCGAGGGAGTCCCTGTCTGCCCCCTGGGATGATGTTTCCGCACTCCCCGAGGGCGCCGAAGAAGGGAGTCTCGGAGGGTGGCCGCAGAACTTCGGGATCCTCGGGGACAGGCCGCGGCCGCCCTCTAGCGTCGCGGGGTTCTCGGGGGACAGCGTAGTGTCCCCTCGGAGGCGGTGGCGCGCCTTCCCTGTTCTTCCATTCCGGTTTGGATGAGCAGCTTTGGTTGGCCCAAACGGTAGGGTGTTTACGGGGTAGTGTGTTTGTATTTTTTGTTCTTTTGTTTTCTCTTTTCTTTTCTTTTTTTTCCTTTCTTTTCTTTTCTGTTTTTCTTTTCTTTTCTTTTTTCTTTTCTGTTTTTTCTTTTTTCTTTTTTTTCTTTTCTTTTCTTTTTTCTTTTCTTTTTTCTTTTCTTTTCTTTTCTTTTCTTTTCTTTTCTTTTCTTTTCTTTTCTTTTCTTTTCTTCTTTTCTTTTCTTTTCTTTTCTTTTCTTTTCTTTTCTTTCCTGTCTATCATCATCTACTTCGTCTGAAAAAAAATTGTGGTTTTCTTCGCCATCTTTTTCGTCTCCAACCTGTAGAGAAGAGATTTTATGCGCGTTGCAGAAATGTGAGCAGTTAACCATGCAAGTTGAGCAGTAGAGATGTAATGCGTAACAAACTCCCCCCCCCCCCAAAAAAAAAAGAAAAAAAGAAAGAAAAGAAAGAAAAAAAAAAAGCTTGCGATCATAATATGGAATTTCGTTCATTTATTGCACCCACCCGCGCCCCCACCCCCACCCCTCGTCCGAAATTTCAGAATGGGTGGTTATCTTGCCCGAAATAGATGAATGATTAGGTAAATATAGCATGATGTGTGTGCGGGTATGTTAAGGTTATTAGATGGATGAAGCATGGTGTGTTTGCGTGTATCATGGGTGTAAAATTTGCGGACAGAATACACTACACTTTGTGCTTAATTTTCTCATCTTTAAAAGGCCGCCTCAAAGGTCCCGTTCCCTCTCGCAGGTGGGCGGGGGGGGGGGGGAGTGGGAGAGGGAGGAGGGAGGAGGGAGGGAAGATGGAGGTTGAGAGAGAGTGGAGGGGAGGGAAAGGGAAGGGGAAGGAGGGAAAGGGGATGGGAGGAAGAGGAAGGAGGCGGTTGGGAGAAGGAGGGAAGGGGGAGGGAGAGAGAGAATGGGGGAGGAGGGAAGGAAGGGGAAGGAGGAGGTTTAGAGAGGGAGTGAAGGGAGGAGGGGAGAGTAGTGGGAGCACATGGTGTGATAGCGTCCATCTTCCTGTGTGTTTGTGGATGGGCTCGTTTCCGCACGCTAACGAGTCCTGTGTGATCGTTTTGGAGACTCCCTGTGCAAAGAGAGACAGCGAGAGGAACGTCCCTGTGGGTTTTCGGGTCAGTAGGGTCGGAGGTTGAAAGTGTTCGGGTCTCTTTACCTCCTCCGCCCGTCTTTCGTGAGTACGTTTTGGAGGCGTCGACGATGGGAACTTTGGAGAGTGGTTTATCGAGTTGGGCGAGGGCGTGGGGAATGTTTCTCCGCGAGGGATGCTCCCAGGAGGGGATGCTGGAGTAGTAAACGGCGGGTTTCGCCTTGCCGGGTTTTTACTTACTGGTTTCTCTCTGTCTTATTTTTTCTCCTTGCTTTTTCGTCTTCTTTGTCATCATCTTGTTTCCTTTTTTACTTGTAATGTTTTTTTTGTTTTTTTTAATCTCTTCCTTGCGTTGTTTCCCGTCCACGTTGGAAGGAAATGTGATATATGCAGGAAAATGATGAACCATGCGCTAGGTTACTGAGAACACTGTTTTGTTGTCACCGACCGCGGCCTTTTAATAATGATAGTCTTAATCTTAGGTCTTAATGGCATACATGGACGGATGTTGATTGCAGTCTTTCCTTGCTCGGGAACTGCTGAGAAAAGCGTTAGATGCTTATCTCATCGCGTTAAGTCTCGGTAGGAAATCGATTTGTTCTTTGTATTTTGTTTGACGCTTGTTTATTGTTGTTGTGTGAATGCTTCGGTGTTCGGAAGGAAGGGAAGAAGAAGATGGAGAAAGAGAAGGAATGGTAATAATTACGATAGTAATGATAATGGTACTGAAACTTGTAATAATTGATGATGTTACGAAGAAACGATGATGAAGGTTCACGGCGGTGAAGACCTCAAAAAAGAAAGTAATAAAGAGAGGGAGATAGAGCGATCAAAAGCTCCCCGAAGAAGAACCTCAACAAGGATTAACAACTCCTCGAGGTTCATCTCAGGAGGATCAGGAGTACCCTGAGGATCGGCAACTCTACCGGGTATAAACCTCGCGTCGAGTATCGGTTGTATCCGCGGAGATCCTCAAGTATTAGTAAGATCTTTGGAGATCCTCAAGTGTTAGTAAGATCCTTAGATCTCTCTCTCTCTCTCTCTCTCTCTCCCTCTCTCTCTCTCTCTCTCTCTCTCTCTCTCTCTCTCTCTCTCTCTCTCTCCTCCCTCCCTCCCTCCCTCCCTCCCTCCCTCCCTCCCTCCCCCCCATGGACTCCCGAAGGATCAGCAACAGCTCCTCAGGGTCATCCTCCTCCCCCCCTTCCTCACCCTCGGCTCGGACACATATCCCGCGCGGAGGACGACCCGGCGGAGATTAATGGGACTTGGCTGTTTTGTCAGTCAGCCCCGACATGAGTAATTGGCTCCAGCGACGATGGAGAAGTAGGGGGGGGGGGGCTTTCATGCTGCAAAACCCCATGCTGTTGCTGCTGCTGCTCATCCTTCTTCTTCTTTTTCTTCTTTTCTTTTCCTCTTCTCCTCCTCATCCTCCTTTTTCTTCCTCTCCTCCTCCTCCTTCTTCTTCCTCTTCCTCCTTCCTCCTCCTCTTCCTCATCCTCTTCCTCTTCTTTTTCTGCTTCTGTTTCTGCTTCCTCCTCCTCCTCGTGTGTGCTGTGCTGTGCTGTGCAGTGTGGTGCAGTGGTAGCGTTCTCGTCTTGCAATCTTGCTGACCCGCGCTTAGTCCCACACCGCCAATGGATGGCTATTCAGAAGCAAAATGAAACAGACAGCCTGTCACACCAAGAATGTGGCAAATGGAATAAACTATAAGTTGTGTTATATTATATTATTAGATCCTCCTCCTCCTGCTCCTCCTCCCTCCTCCTCCTCCTCCTCCTCCTCCTCCTCACCCTCTCGCTGATTATCTCTAGTATTCTTTCTTTTAGAGATAATTTTTTTTCCTACTTTTTAAGGTAGCCGTTATTTATTGTCTTTCGTCTGTTTTTTCCCCTTTTTTTGGGGGGGGGGGGCATTTCATTTCGTCAACCCTTCCCGATGATTATTTGGATTTTTCATGAGCATTATCGATTGATTTGTTGTTTTCCTTGATTATTTGCTAGTATTGTACCTTTTTGTTCTCAATAATGTTAGTTTTTATTTTCATTTATTTGTTTGTTTGTTCGAATTCTCATTTTAT
>NC_051389.1:57805648-57820648 GCF_015228065.2 Penaeus monodon | reverse complement strand
TAATAATATATATATATTTAAAATAGATATTATATATAATATATATATATATATGTATAATATATATATATATTTTATATATATATATATGATATATTATATATAATATATATATATATATTACTAATTTTTTTTTTTTTTTTTTTTTTTTTTTTTTTTTTCACATGTTTAGATGTTCTTACCTTAGTGCGAGTCCAGGAAACTCGGGTCCGGGATTTGGAGGAGAAGGAGAAGAAGAAGAGAAAAAAAAGGTAGAGAAAAGGGTAGAAGGAGCAGGGAGGAGTGGTAAAAGCAGGATTAAGGTTGGAGTAAGAGGGGAGTGGAGAGGAAGGTAGGGGAGGCGAGGGGGGAGTGGGAGTCCCAGGAAAACGGTTTTACAGGACGGTGGACGGAAGGGGGGGGTGGTGATAGCACCTCCGAGAGTCGGGGTCACTGGGTACGGAGCGGCTGCGTAGAATAGGGGACTAAATCAGAGACATAGAGGAAGAGTGATGATTATGAGAGAGAGAGAGAGAGAGAGAGAGAGAGAGAGAGAGAGAGAGAGAGAGAGAGAGGGGGGGGGGAATAACGAGAACGAGCGAGATTATAAACGAATGAATGAATTAAGGAAAGAAAGAATAAGACGGGGGGGGGGGGGGAGAACAGAGAAAAAGAGAGCCATCACAAGGCCACGTAAAGGAATTTCGACACGGACGGATGGCTGGGAAGATTAGAGGCACTGCGCGCGGAAGGAAGTCGGAACTTTTATTCAAGTCTGACTCTAAAGATACAAGAGGAAAACGGCGGACGGAGGAATATTTCCCAGCGCCGAGACTCTCAGGAGAGAAATGGAAAAAGAAGAAGAAAAGGATGAAGAATGTTATGTTGAGAGAGGGAGGGAGGGAGGGAGGGAGGGCGAGAGGAGAGAGAGGGGGAGGTTTGGGGATTTAGGTAGCTTTTGTGTGCATTATTTTTTTGTTTTTGCTATTCGTTATGTTTGTTTAATATGCATGAATAATAAAAAAATAGAATTGTTTTGTTTACAATTTTCAAAATTTTTGGTATTTCTTTTATTTTTTTTAAAATTTTAGTTTAAATGCATGTATGAAGTCAAATGGATGGAATACGGAATGATGATTAGGATTATACTTATCCTACGGTTGGCCAGGGAACATTTTAGGAGAACCGGAGTGAGACTGCCATTACTTGGACTTTCATTACGTTTGTAAAATAATGCAGCTGGGACTCATCGCAGCATGGCGTTGCAGGGAGATTAACCCAAGTTTCGGAGACAGAAGTTAGGAGGTCATTGAAACGTCAAATGTTGCGAAGTTCTAATTAATTTAGTGTCTCGAAGTTTAGGTCTTTCGTTTCCGTGGATTTTAGGACGTGCGGTTTAGGGTAGAGTTGGATGAAAAGGGGTGAGGATAGTCTGCTAGTGTTCTCGGTGGGTTTTTCTGTGGGGATTTCGGTTTAATTATTGACGTGTCGGAGGAGAGGGAATGCGTCAATCGAGTGTGGCGGTGAAAGTCTGCGGGTTCGGCGCGCCGCGTTTCACTATCTCGTTTTCTATTTTTCGGCGTTTCGGGAACCCTAACGATGGAGTCAGGAATTTTGTATTTGCACAGGAAGGGATATTCTATTTTTATATGGCTTCAGTTATCATTTTTGTGTGTAATGAGATTATCGCACGTAATTTCGAATATGAAATTATCCTGTGAATGTTGGTCGCTTCATATCATCAACAAGTGAAACCTGTAGACCTAGGTGGCGAGAGTTTCTGGTTTGGAAATATTGTGGAAAATTGAATATGAATGTCCCTCGGAATGGGTACAACGACTCTTTTAGTAACAGGAAAGATAGAATTAATAAATAGACCGGTTATGAATCGAAACTTGGGTTGATGAAGTTACCGTGACGTTTAGATGATAATGATAATAAGATTGATAATGCTAATGATGATGACGATAATTATGATAATGATAAGATTAGTATTATTAATAAGCCTAATTATAAAAATGTTTCATTAGTTTTAGAAATGTGAAAAAAATCCCCTCACCCCCCAAAAAAAAAAAAAAAAAAAAAAAAAAAAAAAAAACGCTACAACGATTACATAAGTTCAAAGGAAACTAAGTGTAAAGATGATAGGCACCGGTATTGTCTCGTGCCCAGTGTTGCCAGGCGTGCGTGGACCTTTAAATTGTTGCCGCTTATTGTGTTTTTGTTTGGATGTTTGTTTTTGTTTTGTTGTTCTCTTTTGTTCTTTGGGGGTGTCCGTGAGGGCCAGGTGGTGGGGGTAGGGGGATGGGGGTCGATAACCGGGTTGGCTGTTTAGGGAAATAGTTTGTGTTCGTCTTTGTTGCCTTGGGGATCGGGGGTTGGAGGCGGGTGCGTTTTCCTTTCGTGTGGGGTGGGTGGGGTGGGGGTAAGGGTATGGTGTGTGTGTGTGTGTGTGTGTGTGTGTGTGTGTGTGTGTGTGTGTGTGTGTGTGTGTGTGTGTGTGTGTGTGTGTTTCCTTGCTGAAAAAATATTTAGAATCAGCATTTCGGTAACTGATTTGAACTATTGCGATTTTTTTTTTTTTTTTTTTTACTAACGTACTTTTTGTAGGTATACATTCAGGGAATTGCGGGACAAAATTGAGATTACCAAGGTTATTAAAGAATGCTATTTCCGTAGCGCACAGTCTCTCAGTTTCACAGCTGGGAAAGACTTCGCCTTATTTCACTCTCTTTCTTTCCCTTTTCGGCTCTTTCTTTCTCCCTTTCCGCTCACGGGAAAATAAAGGGAGAAAAGGCGCCAGTGCGATAAAATTTTGGTTCGGCTTCAAATCATTATCGGGGGCTCCCCTTTCGCCCGGTTGCGTGACCCGATGATTCTCGAGCAAATGAAAAATCGCTGAAATGGGGTCAGGGGGGAGGGACCGGTCCCTCCCCCCCCACCTCCCCCACCCTTCCCCTCCACTCTGCCCCACCCTCTACCTCTGTCTTCCCTCTTCCCCCCCCCTCCCTTCTTCCCTTCTCCCCTCCCCCCCCCCCCCCCCCCCCCCTTCACTCTTCCCCTCCCCTGCCCCACTAAGACGACCGCCAATAGAGTTTGGTTAATTAAGACACAGGTTGGGTTCCGGTGTGGTGACGTAGAGGGGAGGAGAAGGAGGAGGAGTAGGAAAAAGGAAGAAGCTAAAGAAAGAAGAGGAAGAGAGGGAGGACGAGGACGAGATAGTATAAACGTTGTGTATGCCTGATGTATAGGGAATGTATAATGGCGAATGTATACCTGTTGTATGCCTGATAGTATACAAATATTTAAAAGTTCCCCTTTTTGTATCCTCTGTTCCTTTTGGGATAGGCCTGTAAAATATCAAAAATAAAACCCAAAAAATGTAAAGAAAGAAGAAAGAAAAAAAAAACATATACAATAAAAAATCAAAGTAAAAGTAGAAATGCTTTCTTTTTGATAAAAAACTATCCTGTGGAAAAGAAAATGGGAATTCGTTTTGACGGCGTTTTGTTGCGGAGAAAAAACAATTATGGGTGTTTATTCATTGTTAGTTTTTTATGAAGGGTAAGATGCGTTGATTGGGGTTGGATATGAATATCAATTATGTATCGTGATTGAAATGGCATCCTGGAGTCCGAAGGGTGAGGTGGTTAACGAGTGGAATGGAAATAAAGGAAATTGAATGGAGATGGATAGGTTTCGTTGTGGTTAGCTGCCAACACAAGAGGAGGAGGGAGGGGGTGCATGAGAGGGAGAGGGAGAGGGAAAGAGAAAGACAGAGGCAAACAGACAGACAGACAGAGAAAGGCGGCGGCGAAAATAGTATGGAAAGTAATGGAAAGTAATAATCAGTTACTTTACGCAAGGAAGACAAGGCGGCATTTCAGGAGAACTGAATATAGAGACTGAAGACCCTACTAAAGGGGTTTTACGGGAGGGGCCGGTATTAATTTTTTCGGGGCGTTTAAGTGTGATCGTTTTCCCTTGCCTGTTTTTTTTAAGATTTGAGCATTTTATTGCGACTGTCACGCCAGTCTAGTTTTCATTCAGGGAAGGACGTGTGGGTAGTGGCGGAGACGCCCCCTCCCCCTCCCCCCCTCATACGGACTCCTTTGTCCTTTTATTTCATTTTTTCTATCGTCTCGTCCTTTCTTTCTCCTTCTCGTTCTCTGTCCTTCTCATACTCGTTCTTTCTGCCTTTCTCTCCTTTTCATAATCTCTCTTTCCCTCTCCTCTCCCCCCCTCTCTCCTCTCTCTTCTCTCTCTCTCTCTCTCTCTTCTCTCTCTCTTTTCTCTCTCTCTTCTTCTCCTCTCTCTCTCCTCTCCTCCCCTCTCTCTCCATTCTCCCTTTCTCCTTCCCTCCCTCTCTTCCAATCTCCGTCATTCTTCGTCATTTCATTTCCTCGTCCGCTGTTTTCGACCACCCTCGTTCCCTTACCTGATTGGCATTCTGTGTCTGCGCCACGCGGCCATGCTTCTGTTTCCTCTCTACGCTTCGCATCTCTCCCCTCTGCGAATTTCTCTTGATCTTCCTATGCCTCTTATCCTTCGTTCTGCCTCTTATCCTTCGTTATGGCTCTTCTTTTCTTTCGTATTCGCTGCGATGGTGTTTTGTATTTTTTTTTTTTTTTTTTTTTTTTTTTTTCTTCTTTTTTTTTCTTTTTCATTTTACTCGGCTTTGACTTTTTTCCAAATTGCTTTGGTCCAGTTTGATGTATATATTTTTTTCTGTCTTTCTAAGTTCCCCTGCATTCTGATATCTTCAGTTCCATCCCTTTTCCATGTTCGTTTTCCTTTTCTCTTTTTTAAGCCTCTTTGCCTCCCATTTATTCACTAAAACGCGAGCTCTTTCCTCTCAATTTGTTCGTTTATTTTGTTTTACTGTTATGCCTCTTTTTTTGTTCCGTCTTTTTTACCCTCTTTTTGGCTCCCGCCCAAACTCTCTCTCTCCTCCGCTTCTCTCTCTTCTGCATCCTCTCTTTCTCCCCCTTCTTCTCCGCCCCCTCTCCCCTCTCTCTCTCTCTCTCTTCTCTCCTTTCCCCCTCTCTCTCTCTCTCTCTCTCTCTCTCTCTCCTCTCCCTCACTCCTCCTTTCATATCATACTCATCTCCCTCCCTCCATCCATTTCCTCCTCCATCTTTCCCTTTTTTATACTCCTTCATTATCTCTTGATTAATTAAATTTATCACCCTGCCCTTCTGATTCGTAATTTCGCACCCGTCGTCTATCCCATGAGTCATCCCATCCTGTATTGATTCCTTTGTTTTGCGTGTGGTTTCTTGCCGCCTGTTTTGTGCCTCCACTTCCTTCTCAAGCAAGCCATATAGCCATCAGTTCTCAGATAATTTCGTCTATTTTCACCACCACTTTATACCTCTTTTTTCCAATCCGCCATCCACCCTCTATTTCCTCCTTTTCTTCCTCTTTTTCTTCCTTCTTCTTCTTCTTCTTCTTCTTCTTTTCCTCCTCTTCTTCCCCCTCCTCCTCCTTTTCTTTCCTCCTCCTTTTCTTCCTCCTCCTCCTCCTCCTCCTCCTCCTCCTCCTCCTCCTCCTCCTCCTCCTCCTCCTCCACCTCTTCCTCCTACTCCTTCTCCTCCACCACCCCCACCAATGCTCCACCCCATCAATCCCCCACCTCCACGAGCCCCTCCCCCATCACCACCACCATTCTCTCCACCGCCCCGCACCCTCGACCGTGTAACTGATTCCCTCGTGTTTGTTGGAGGCTGCGTCGATCTGTGTCCGGATTTGCATAATAGACCTTTGGTTCGGGGAAACGTCGGACGAGGAAGGGGGTTGGGGAGGGGAGGGGGAGGGGGCCGTAAACACTTTGTCCGCCACTCCAATGGTATTAGGACGATGGTACTTCTCGTTGGTGGTATGTAAGGGTATAGTAAGGGGCGGAGGTTTTTTTATTGGTTGGGTTAGGGTCGTGGAATGTTGTTAGTGGGACTTTGTGTGTTTTGGGGGGGGGGGGGGGGGGGGGGGGGGGGGGGTGCGCTCGCGCGTGCGTTTTATATGTATACACATACGTATAGGGTTTCCACAAGAACATTCCTTGATATCAATCGGGTATAGCGTGTAACCTTATTGTAATAATATTTTAAGATTTCATTCAGTTGCATGTGGCATAGGTTAGCATTAAAAGCAGTCATTGTGCGTCCCAGCGGTTGCTCGGCAAACATCGATGCGATAGTCCAGTTCTGTCCAGACGCTGTGCAGCATATCTGGAGTTATCATGCGAACTGCTCGAGTGATCGAAATTTCCAGCTCCTCCGGGGGTGCAGGGAGTGGTGGCACGTGAACCGTGCTCTTCACATGCCTCCAGAGAAGGGCGTCACAAACGGTTTGGTCCGGTGATCTCGCAGGCCACTTGCAGAACACCTGATCATCTCGTCCAGCACGACCAGTCCATCTGTTTGGCAGGTGCTCATTGAGAAGAGTCCTGATAGCGAGATGCCAGCGCGCGGAGCAACTTGCTGGAAATGGTAGCCATTACCCTCATCAGCTAGTTGGGGGAACATCCTGTTGGTCAGCATCTCCAGGAAATTTTGACCACTAACAGTTCCTCCCTCAAAGGAGAAAGGGCCATACACTGTCCTGTCTGATACGGCATCAATTTCCTGGTTAGCGTGCGGATTTTTAAGCCCCCATATCCTCACTTTATGCCTGTTGACTTAGCCATTCAAGTGAAATGTCGCCTGATCACTGAAAATTATTTTTGACAGCAGGTTATCATGATCTTTCATTAATTGCTGGATATTCTCACAAAATTCAAATCGCGTTTCATTATCTTGCGTGGAGTTTTGGGAGTAATTTGTAAGGGTGAAATTTTAGGTGTTTTGTGTAGGATCTTTGAAGCTGTGATTTTGGCAAGGTGTAACTCTCGGCTAGCTCTTCGCATTGACTTATTTTGGGCTGTGCGCGAATGTTCTTCAAACTCGATCAATAACTTCCTCTTGGACTGATGGTCGGCCAGAATGTCCCTTTCTCTGATCACAGGTATATCCTTTCTGGGCAAAAGCGTCGTGATGTTTCCAAATGAGACTCGGGTGTAGGTGCAGTCGTGTGATAATTGGGTCTGAAAGCACATATTCTGAAAGCACGTTGCGCGGCCGCGACGCTGTTTAATCATACAAATTCCAGTACGCACCAGCTACGTTGTTGTGGGTTGGCGATCATTTTTAAGTTTCCTTGCACACTTGTGGTTTTCTAGTAAAAGATGTGTAATAACTTACATGTTTGTCAGTATATTTTAATTAGTTTAGATGTAATAACATCATGGAATCAAAGAGTGTTTTGTGGACACCGTGTGTGTGTGTGTGTGTGTGTGTGTGTGTGTGTGTGTGTGTGTGTGTGTGTGTGTGTGGTGTGTGTGTGTGTGTGTGTGTGTGTGTGTGTGTGTGTGTGTGTCCTCTCTTTCATTATATTTCCTCTTATCTCATTCGCTCTATCATTCTTTCCTTCTCTGCTTCATTCTCTCTCTCTTCTCCCTCCTCCTCTCTCTTCTTGCGTCACTTCTCCCTACCACTTTTCTTCCTCCCTCCCCCTTTCTCTCAGATTCTTTCGTCCTCTCTTTCACAGCGTGAATGTTAGGAAATTGTGTCTTTCTCATCTGCCTTTTTGAGCAAGTGTCGTTAACGCTCTTCTTGCGTCGTAACAGGGACATTGGAGTGCGCAAGAGGTTGGCTCTCCTTTCATTCTTTAATTGGATGGCTGAATGAAATTAATTAGGGGGGAGGGGGGAGGGAGATGGGGAGAGAATGCGTGAGTGTTTAGGAGGGAAGGGAGGGTGGGAGGGAGGGAGGGAGGGAGGGAGATTCGGGAGGTGGGAGAGAGGAAGGAGTTAGAGAAAATGGGGAGAGAAAGAGGGGAGGAAGGGAAAGAGTAGGAGGGAGGGAAAGAGTAGGAGGGAGAAAGTGAGTAAGTGAGAGAGAGATAGAGAGAGAGAGAGAGAGCGGAGAGAAAGGAAATTGAAAAGGGGAAAGAAGGAGAGAGATGGGACACACCAATGAGAGGCAGAGCTCAAGCCAAACTTTCCAAATGTCATAAGATGTTCCCAATGAAGAAATCTCCCTCCCTCCCTCCCTCCCTCCCTCCCTCCCTCCTTCTCCCCCTTCCCTCCCTCCCTCCCTCCTTCCCTCCCTCCCTCTCCCCCTTCCCTCCCTCCCTCTCCCCCTTCCTTCCCTCCCTCCCTCCCTCGAATTAGGAACAATTAAGCCCCGACGTCGACGTCCTCTGCCCAAGCCTCGAGCGACCATTTGTGTGTTCACGGCAGCCTCTTGGGCCCTCACTCACGCAGGTGCTCGCGCGGACGCCCCGGGGGTAGCACGTCCGTGTTGTCGCTTCACCCCGGCGGCGTGGGAGCGTGTTCGGTCTCTCGTTTAGAGGGCTGTTTTGGTTGTAGGGGGAGAGAGAGACAGACAGACAGACAGAGTGAGTGAGTGAGTGAGAGTGAGTGAGTGAGTGAGAGTGAGTTTTGACTGTCTTTCGTTCTTCTTCGCTTCGTGTTGTTGTTGTTGTTTTCTCCCCAGTCTTCTTCTTCCTTCCTTTTTTTTATTGCTTACTAGCCTCATACCACCAAGTAATTCTTCTCCTTTCTTCCCTTTCTTCCTCTCCCTTCATTCTCTCCTCCTTTCTCTCTTCCTCTATCTTCCCTTTTCCCTTCCTCTCTCTTTCTCCAAGCACCCCTCTCCCTACCTCCCTCTTCCCCTCTCCCTTCCTCCCTCTTCCCCTTCTCCCTACCTCCCTCTTCCCTCTCCCTTCCTCCCTCTTCCCCTCTCCCTACCTCCCTCTTCCCCTCTCCCTTCCTCCCTCTTCCCCTCTCCCTTCCTCCCTCTTCCCCTCTCCCTTCCTCCCTCTTCCCCTCTCCCTTCCTCCCTCTTCCCCTCTCCCTTTACCCTCTTCCCCTCTCCTTCCTCCCTCTTCCCTCTCCCTTCCCCTTCCCTCTCCTTCCTCCCTCTTCCCTCTCCTTCCTCCTCTTCCCCTCTCTCTACCTCATTGCCCTATCCCTTCCTCCCCTTCCCTCCTCCCTTCCTCCTTTTCTTCCACGCCCTGTTCCCTCACCTTCATGATCTAGGATGATTGCGACGCCTCCGTGAAAGAGGACTTCTTTTTGAGGCACTAGCGAAACCGCTTCGGGCAATCAGTTTTATTTGGAGCGCCGCTCCTAAAATTCCGGCCGCACTTAATTGTGTTGTTGTGAGAGCCGGCCACTTCGCTGTCTCGCCTGAGGGGGGGAGTGGCGTGCCTACTTCGCGAAAGTGCAGTGAGGGAAGGGCCTGCATTTGCTGTAGGATGTGATCGTTGAAATTGCAATTTACTCTTTTTTTTATTCGCTAACGGTTTTTTTTTTTTTCTTTTTTCTCACTGTTATTATTATCCCCATGGTTGAGACGATCTCTCGCGATATAGAAAAACGAACGGTAAAATTTTTGATAAGAAGTAAGTATAAGTGGAGGGTAAGAGAATGGGTAGAGTAAGTCCAGCCATAGGAACGCCTTTCTCTGTCCCTCTCTCTTCTCTTCTCTCTGCTGCTCCCCTCTCGTCTCTTCCTCCGTCTCCACTCCTCCTCTCATCTCATCACTCTTCTCTCTCTTCATTCCTTCTTCTTCCTCCCTCTCTCTTCTCTCTTCTCTTTTCCCTTCTCTCTCTTCTCTCTCTCTCTCTCCTCTCTCTCTCTCTCTCTCTCTCTCTCTCTCTCTCTCTCTCTCTCTCTCTCTCTCTAATTGTAGCCGGAACCCGGAACCCGGAAGCTGGAACACAAAACGATGTCGATTAATTCAATTAAGATGGCTACGATTTGTGGCTAGGGGCCCTGGGGCAGCAGGTAGGCGATCGCGTCGGCAGAGTAGAGGCTGATTATCTCCTTTCTGAGGATTAAGGAGGAGACAGGGAAAAATAGCGAGAGGATTAGTTAGGATAGGTTTGTTTCGTGTGGGAGGAGGGATTTAATTCCCTAATTCGTTTTTTTTCTCTTTCTTCCTTTCACTCTCTTATTTTCGCTCTCGCTCTTTCTCTATTTCTCTCTCGCTTTTTCTGTCTTTTTCTCGCTTTTTCTCTCTTTCTTTCTCTTTCTTTTTCTCTCGCTTTTTCTCTCGCTTTTCTCTCTCCACCTCTCCCTCTCCCTCTCTCTCTTCCTCTCTCTGTCTGTCTGTCTGTCTGTCTTTCGAGTCCCTACATGAGTGTTATGTTTGGTTTATCCTGAGCGGAATTGTCATTGAGTGTAATTGAGTGCATGTCGAAAGCACTTTAAAGACGGAGTGAGGAGAACCCCAATTATCGTGGGATTAAAGGGCGATCACAGGGAGAACGACGGAAATTCTGCTTCGAAAGAGCTTGTCCGGCAGAGTGCAAAGGTTTTAGTTTCCATTTGTTGATCGCTGTTTTAGAATGCCAGTTTGCTAAGGAAAGGAGGGGGGGGAGTTGTCTCCTTTGATATTGAGTTTGTAATGTATATGATATTTATAGCCTCTTTTTAAGCTCTGTTATAATGACTGGTCAGTTGAGTTCACGCTGATTGACATGGATGTTCTTTCCCCCTTCGTTTCCCTCCTGCGGTGATGGCTGTGGCTGTGTCGAGGGCAGGCGACTTTAGCAGCACCACCACAGGTACAGTGCTCCCGCCAGGGCTGTTCGCTCTCGCACCTGCGGGATCCCGGCGAGCGTCGCGGCGCCGCCCTCTCGCTTCCTTGCGGGGTCCTTGCGGGGTCCTTGCGAGGTTCTTGCGGAGTCCTTGCGGGGTCCTTGCGAGGTCCTTGCGGGTGGGCGCGAGGGCGGGCGCGGGGGCGGCCTCGCGCTGGGTCCGCTCCTCGACTGGGCCTCTCGGGACAGTTTTCCAGTCGCACACTTGCTCCTCCTGCTTCTTCGTCTCGAATTTGAAATATCTAGTTATTATTTACTTATGTATTTTCTCTCTTTCTGCGTCTGTCAATGAATGGAGATCATGATGTGCATGAAAGCATTGTTATTTTCCCTCCCCTCAGAGACCAAGTTGGCAGTCCACCCGTTTACCATCAGTGTCATGAGCATGACAGGTAAACCAGTGTGGGGAGGGAGGGAGGGAGGGAGGAGGAGGAAGAGGGGGAGTTGCTGCATCCCCTTCCTCCGATGTGTGGAATCAAGGGGGGTGGGGTGTGTGGAAGCTGCCACCATACACTTTTTTTTTTTTGCTTTGGATCACTTGGAAAAAAAACACTTTTTTATTATTCTCTCTCTCTCTCTCTCTCTCTCTCTCTCTCTCTCTCTCTCTCTCTCTCTCTCCTCTCTCTCTCTCTCTCTCTCTCTCTCTCTCTCCTCACTCTTACTCACTCACTCACTCACTCACTATGCCACGATACATTTTACTGGCTTTGCTTATTTTCCCTCCTGGCGGCATTGCTGTTTCAAAGGATTGCGTTCTAACACGGTCGCTTTTCACTTTGCTGCAGCACCAGCGTCGGGAGCTGATTAGGGTGGAGAGAGGGGGGGGGTGTCACACTGACTATTGTTGCTAGCACTTCCGCAAGCATGACTAATATGCTCACTCTGCACGCTATCACATTAATCGTTGTTGCAAGTGTGTATTTTTGTGTAATATTTTCAACGATATTAATGTTTGCCTAAATGATGACGTCTTCAGTGGCTCTTCCAATATATCTTTGCTCCTCCCAATCACTCTTTCTCTCTCTCTCTCTCTCTCTCTCTCTCTCTCTCTCTCTCTCTCTCTCTCTCTCTCTCTCTCTCTCTCTCTCTCTCTCTCTCTCTCTCTCTCTCTCTCTCTCCTCACCATCCCAGCACCCCTATCTTACTCTCACATTCTTCTATTCATATGTAAAGGGATACAACCACGACTACGTTCACACACAACGTAGTTACTTCCATCCCAATGAAAAAAAGAAAATAAAGAATGAAGGAAAGAAAGAAAGAAAGAAAGAAAAAAAAAGTAACTTCTTGGGCATATATATATATATATGTCCTACCGCGTCCCTTCCCCCCCCTCCTCCTCTCTCTTCACTTCCCCCCTCCAGCTTCCCTCCCCTCACTTCGGTCGTGTAGTCTCATCTTCATTCTATATTCCCTATTTCCCTTTCTACCCATTTCTGTATTCTCTTCCCCTGCTGATTTCCTTATTCCCTTCCCCCTACCCATTTTCCTATTCCATTCCCCTACCCTCTTGCCCTCTCTACCCATTTCCCAATTCCGATCCCTACCCATTTCCCTATTCCCTTCCTCTACGCATTTCCCTATTTCGATCCCTACTCATTTCCCTATTCCCTTCCCCCACCCATTTCCCTGTTTTCCTCCCTACCCATTTCCCTATTCCCTTCCCTTATCCATTTCCCAATCCCAATCCCCACCCATTTCCCTATTCCCTTCCCATTACCTATATCCCTTTTCTCCACATTACCCATTACCCTCTTACCCATGTTGTTGAATCCGGAGGCAGCGTCCGTAGAGTATGTCCGTAAATCTGAAAAAGTAGATAGAGTAAAGAGAAGGGGATAGATATGTCGGTAAAGAGAAAATAAGGAAACTGAAAATAAAAGATTGATTAGGGGATTGTTAAAAGAGAAGAAAAAATGCCATGAAGGGTAGAGAAAAATATCTATATAAAAAGTTCATAAGGATGTGATTCTTTTGAGGGATGGATGCGAGACAATGGAGGTCGTCTTTTGAGATTGCGTGATGAGGTCGTCTCAGCGTGGTCGGGATAAAGGTGGGTGAGATGGCTTTTTCCTTCTCCTCCTCCTCCCCCCTCTTCTCTTCCTCCTCCTCCTCCTCCTTCCTCCTTCTCCTCTCCCGGTCTCTCTCTCCTCCTCCTCTCCCGGTCTCTCTCCTCCTCCTCCTCCTCCTCCTCCTCCTCCTCCTCCTCCTCCTCCTCCTCCTCCTCCTCCTCCTCCTCCTTTGGGTTCGTTTGTCCTTCGCTATCGTCCTTTGCGTGTTTGTTTGTTTGTTTTTTGTACAGGAAAGGGAGGAGGAAAATGTGCACGGTCAATGAGGGAGTTAATTGGCTAATTAATTAATTGACTAATATGAATGATTAAGACTCTCTTCGATTTGACTTTAGATTAGTTTTATCGTGCGTAAAGATAATGGAATTGTTTGTCTCTTTTGTTATGAGGAGGTTAATTATAAGTCCGCGACAAGGTATTGTTAAGAATAATCTTGGTGTGAAAATGATTAGATGTTCAGAGAATCAAGAATGTTATTAATACCAGTAGTATACTTTTATGTTGTAAATTAAAGGACATGTTATCCATTCCAACGGAGTATTATGGTTGTTTCAATGGCAAAGCGGTTTTCAAGTTTGTTTTAGTCGGTGCCGTGTATCAAAGCGTGAAGGTGTTGCGGGAAAGAGGGGCACATCAACTCCGATACAGAAAACGGGAAGGTAATATTGCTCTGGGTAACTTAGGAAAAAATATGTACCTGACTCGGAGTTGTTGTGGTCTGCGATTTTTTTTTTTTTTTTTTGGGGGGGTGGGGATGGCTTTGGAGAAGGAAGGAGTTCTGGAGAAGTTGTGCTGTTTAATTTTGTTTAGTTGATTTGGTTATTTTATGAAAAAGAAAGTCGACCGTGCAGAATAGTTAGAGCTGTTCAAGGAAAAAAAATGCGTTTTTTTTAGGGCATTCATTGGTTCTGCCTCATGACAGATATCCACCATATACATTAACAAAAGTGTTTTCTAGCTGCATGTTATTATTTAATACCAGATGTTACAGGATCATCTTCCATTTAGAAGTCGCTCTCTCTTTGTCTGTATCCATTTGTCTATTTCTCAATATATATATATATATATATATAATTTCTCTCTCTCTCTCTCTCTCTCTCTCTTCCTATCTTCCCTCCTTCATCCTTTTACTCTCTCCTTCCCTCCCTACCTTCCCACCTTCCCTCCTTCCCTCCCTCATCCTTCCACTCTCCTCCCCCCTCTCTCCTGCCACCCTCACACATAAAATAACATGAAATAGACCGTGATAACGCTTAGCCAAGAGAATCCCTCAGCGAGAGGGCCGTTTCCCTAGCGAGCAAGGCCTCTGAATCCTGTTTTTCCCCTTCCCTCCCGCAGAGGACGAGGACGAGGAGGACGTGAGCGAGTCCGGGCGCGACGACGTGTCCAACACCCTGAAGGTGCTGACGGCCAAGCTAGAGGACTTGCGCACGTGCCACGACCTCATCATGAAGCACGGGGCGGCGCTGCAGAAGTCCCTGGCCGAGCTGGAGGCCCTGGACAACACGCAGGACCTCACGGCCAAGATCAAGACGGTCAACGAGAGGGCCACGCTCTTCAGGATCTCGTCCAACGCCATGATAAACGTGAGTGTTGTCTTTTTGTTTGAAGCCGTTCCGTCTATTATTCTTATCCTTCGTTATTCTCTCGTTTTTATTTTTTTTAGGGGGGAGGGGAGGGGGTTCGTTTGTTTAGGTTTGGGTCGGGATAGGGGGGAGTAAGGAGGGGGAAGGGGTGTGCCACCTCGTTGAGTCATTTTGGATTCCTTGTGTGCGTTTTTCACTTTGTTTATGATTACGAGGACGTGCGTTGCGTGAATTTCTGTTGTTTGTGTGTGTGTGTGTGTGTGTGTGTGTGTGTGTGTGTGTGTGTGTGTGTGTGTGTGTGTGTGTGTGTTCGTGCGTGTGGGTGTTTTCTTGACAAAGACGTGAAGATTTCGTGTCATAAAATTTGTATAATTTTGTGTGCACGTTATTTAGCCACCTGACATCGCTATCTTCCTGAGCATGCAATGGTGTCATCGCAAACTGCCGTTGTCGTTGGTCCAAAAGAACTCCTTTCGATTATTTTACAAGCGATGGATTTATTTGGACAGCGAGGTAGAGTGGAAAGAGGGATTCTTTATTGTGATATTGATAGGAATAAAGGTTCGACGCGTGGAATTATTGAGGAGTCAATATTCAATGTGTAAGGAATGGGGGGGCTGGTTTCATAGGTAACGGGGTACAAGCATCGCTGTAGAAGGCGTGGGTTGAGGTGGTTCTTAGCGTTAAACGGGAATGTTTTTTTTTTTATTCCATTCTTTTAA
>NC_051389.1:57788148-57798148 GCF_015228065.2 Penaeus monodon | reverse complement strand
GGGGGGGGCCCCCCCCCCCCCCCCCCCCCCCCCTTTTGGGGGTTGGGGGGGGGGGGGGGGGGGGTTTTGGTGGGGGGGGGGTGGGGGTTTTTTGGGGGGTTTTTTTGGGGGGGGGGGGTTTTTGGGTTTGGGGATTTTTTTAAAAAAAAATTTTTTTTTGGGGGGGAAAGGAAAAAAATTTTTTTTTTGGGGGGAAAAAACAAAAAAAAAAAAGGGGGAAAAAAACCCCCGGGGGGGGAAAAAAAAAAAAGGGGGGGGAAAGGGAGGGGGGGGAAAAAGGGGGGGGGGAAAAGGGGGGGGGGGGGAAAAAAAATTTGGGAAGGGGGGGGGAAAAGGGGGGGGAAAAGGGGGGGGGGGGGGGGAGGGGGGGGGGGTGGGGGAGGGGGGGGAAAAAGGGAGGGGGGGGGGGGGGGGGAAAAAAGGGGGGGGGGGGGGGGGGGGGAAAAAGGGGGGGGAAAAAAAAAGGGGGAAGGGGGGGGGGGGGGGAGGGGGGGGGGGGAAGGGGGGTTTGGGGTGGGGGGGGGGGGGGGGGGGGGGAGGGGGGGGGGGAAAAAGGGGGGGGGGGGGGGGGGAGAGGGGGGGGGGGGGGGGGGGGGGGGGGGGGGGGGGAAAAAGGGGGGGGGGGGGGAAAAAGGGGGGGGGGAAGAGGGGAGGGGGGGAGAGAGAAAAAGGGAAGGGGGAAAGGGAAAAGGGGAAAAAAAAAAGGGGGGGGGGGGGGGGGTGTGGGGGTTTTTTTGGGGGGGGGGGTGTGTGTGTGGGGGGGGTGTGTGTGTGGTGTTTTGGTGTGGTTTGTGTGGGGGTTTTTGGGGGGGGGGGTTTAAATTTTTTCCTCTTTTTTCCCCTTTTTTTCCTTTTTTTTTTTGGGGTTCGGGGGGGGTTTTTTTTTTATTTTTTTTTTTTTTTTTTTTTGTTTTTTTTTTTTTTTTTTGGTTTTTTAATTTTTTTTTTTGTTTTTTTATTATTTTCTAAAAAAACTACTACTACTACTACTACAACAACACAACAAAAACCCAACAACAACAACAAAAAACACAAAAAAAAAAAAAAACAAAACCAAAAAAAAAAAAAAACCCCCCCCCCCTTTTTTTTTTTTTTTTTTTTTAAATTTTTTGGGGGTTTTTAGGTTTTTTTAAAAAAAAAAAACCCCCCCAATGACGATGACAAAAGAGGTCACTAGTATTTTTTAAAAATTCCCCCCTTTTTGTTTTCCTGCCGCCTAGGCTTAATCCCCAAAGGGTTTAAAAAAAAATTTTTTTTTTTTGGCCCGGGGGGGGCCCCCCAAAAAAAAACCCCCCTTTTTTCCTTTTTTTCCCCCCCCGTTGGTTTTTTTTTTTTGGGGCCCCTTTTTTTTTTCCTTGGGAAAACCTTTCTTTTGGGGGGGGTTTTTTTTTTTGGGGTTTTTTTTTGGGGGGTTTTTTTTTTTGGTTTTTGGGGCCGGGCCCCGGGGGCCCCCCCCAAAAACCCCCCCCGGGGAACCCCCCCCCCCGGAAAAAGGCCAAACCAGCGGGAACCCCCAAAAAAATTTTTTTTTTTTTTTTCCCCCAAAAAATTTTTTTTTTCCCCTTTTTTTTGGTGGGGCCCCCCAAAAATTTGCCGGGGGGGGGGCCCCCCGGTTTTTTTGGGGGGGGGGGGGTTTTTTCCCCCCTTTTCCCGTTAAGGGCCCCGGGGGTTTTTTTTTCCCCCCCTTTCGGAAAAAAACCCTTTTTTTGGGCCCCTTTCCCCTTTTCCCCCGGGGGGCCCCCCCCCTTTTTTTTTTTGGGGGGCCCCTTTTTTTTTCCCCCCCCCCCCTTTTTTTTCCCCCCCCCTTTTTCCCCCCCCTTTTTCCCCCTTTTTCCTTTTTTTTTTTCCCCCCCTTTTTGGTTTTTGGGGGGGGTTTTTTCCGGGGCCCCCGGCTTGGGGGCCCCCGGGGGGGGGCCCCCTTTTTTCCCCCCTTTTTTTTTTTCCCCCCCCCGGGGGGGGGGGGGGGGGTTTTTTGCCCAAATTTTTTGGGGTGTTTGGGGGCCCCCCCCCCGGGGGGGCCCCCGGGGGGGGGGTTTTTTTTTTGGGGGGGGTTTTTTTTCGGGGGGTTTTTCCCCCCCCTTTTCCCCCGGGGGGGGGGCCCCCGGCTTTCCCCCCTTTTTTCTGTTTTTCCCCCCCCTTTTTTGGCCCCCGGGGTTTTTTAAAAGGGGGGGGTTTTGGGGGCCCGGTTCTTTTTTGGGGGTTTTTTCCCCGGGGGGGGCCCCCCCATTTCCCCTTTTTTTTTTTTTTCCCCCCGGGGGGTTTTTTTTTGGGGGAATTTTGGGGGGGGGCCTTTTTTCCCCTTTTTGGGGGTGGTTTCTTTGGGGGGGGGGTTTTTTTTTTTTTGGGTTTTGGGGGGGTTTTTTTTTTTTTCTTTTTTTCTTTTTTTTCCCTTTTTTAAATTTTTTTTTTTTAAAAATTTTTTTTTTTGGGGGCGCCCCCGACTTCGCGTTAGCGCCTTTTCGGCCCCCCTTGCTGTTATGCTTTTTCGGGACCGGGGGGGGACTACCCCCTTTTTTATTCGCCCGCGGCTGTGTTGCTGTCGCCGCGACATCGCTGTTATACCCGCGGCTGTGTTGCTGTCGCAGCGACTTTTTCCCCCTGTGTTTTACGCTGCCGCGGCTGTGTTCCCTGTCGCCGCGACTTCGCTGTTATCGCCGCGGCTGTGTTGCTGTCGCCGCGACTTCGCTGTTATCGCCGCGGCTGTGTTGCTGTCGCCGCGACTTCGCTGTTATCGCCGCGGCTGTGTTGCTGTCGCCGCGACTACGGTGTTATTGTCGTTATCGTGTCGTTTATCTATTCTTAGTACTCTGTTTTCTCGGTCTTGTTGAGGTTAGCTGGATGGATGGCTTTTATCCCGTTGTTTGTGCCGGTGGACTTTCACGGGGAATGTGGATTTGATTTGTGCTCGAGGCCTGCGGTTTCGTGGGTTTGCTTTTGCTTTTCTTCTTGCTCTGTCTCTCTGGTTTGCTTGTTCTATATATATATATATATATATATATATATATATAGATAATAGATAGATAGATAGATAGATAGATAGATAGATAGATAAATTTAAAATAGATATAGATATAGATTATGTAGATATGTGTGTTTTTGTGTGTGTGTGTGTGGTTTTGTGTGTGTGTGTGTGTGTTTGTGTGTGTGTGTGTGTGTGTGTGTGGGGGTGGGGTGTGTGTGTGGTGTGTATATATATATATATATATATTATATATATATAATATATATATATATACACTATATATTAATATATACATATTATATTTACCCTAATATATATAATTATAATATATATATATATTATATATACATATATATTATATATATACATATATTATTATAAAATTATATATATTCTATAAAATATATATTGTATTATATATTATATATATATCTATATAAAATTTTAAAGTGTATATACACATACCTATATATATTATATATTATATATATATATATATTCCTATTATATATATATATATATATATCACATATATTTATTCATATCTATATATAATTACATATATTATACATTAAGCTTATATTTTATTATATATATATATATATATACATATATTTTAATTTATATTATATTATTAAATTATAATAATATTTCTTCATATAATATTATTAAAATATATAATATTATTATTATCTATATATAATATACATATACATTACATATAATTTTATATTATATATATATATATAAAATATATATATATATATAATATAATATAATATCTCGGGTCAGTCACATCTCTCTCTCTTTTCTCTCCTCTCTCTCTCTCTCTCTCCTCTCTCTCTCTCTCTCTCTTTTCTCTTTTCTCTCTCTCCTCTTCTCTCTCCTCTCCCTCTCCCTCTCCCTCTCCCTCTCCCTCCCCCCTCTCCCTCCCTCCCTCCCTCCCTCCCTCCCTCTCCCTCCCTCCCTCTCTCTTTCTCTCTCTCTCTCTCTCTCTCTCTCTCTCTCTCTCTCTCTCTCTCTCTCTCTCTATCTTCATCTCCTTTCTCTTACCACTTCCTCCCTCGTCCTAACCACCCAGTTCTTCCTTCCTTCCTTCCTTCTCAAATAATCAATAAATTCATTATTTGATTTTATAATTTTTTTTCTGAAGTCTTGTTGGGAGGAATCCGCGTGTGCCGGTTTATAGACGAGCAGTTCCCGCGCGACGTTAATTCCTCGCAGAATTTCGGGGAATTAATTTCTCAGACGAACTCCGGCGTCACGTTTCCCGTCGCCGGTGGTGCAGTTTTTTATTTTTTTTTATTTCTTTATATTTGTTCATTCTGTTTTTGTTTGTTTGTTTGTTTGTTTTGGGGTTTTGTTTGTTTTTTATGTTTTAGTTTTTATGTTGTGGGTGTAGGGGATTTTTTTTTTTTTTCGTGTTTTTTTTCCAGGAAGGTGATGACTACGCACACTGTCTTGCTGATCTTCTTTCCTCCTCCTCTTCTTCCTCGATCCTCTCATGTCTCCCCGTTTATCCATCCATCTTATCCACTTTAGCTATCCTTCTCACCCCCTCCCTCCCCTCCATCCCCTCCCCCACTCACCCTTCCATCAGTGTGCCGTCTCTTTCCATCTCTATTAGGCCAATAAAACGGTCTTTCCCGCGGCTGTAGATGTCCGGGTGCAAGAGTACCCGGGCGAAGAGGATGCTTTTAAAGGCCAGCTGTGAGACGGGGGGAGGGGCGGGGGAGAAAAGGGGGAGGGGCGGGTGAGACAGGGGGGAGGGGCGGGTGAGAAAGGGGGGAGGGGCGGGTGAAGGCTCTCTCTCTCTCTTTTGCTTTCGTTTTCTTTTCTTTCTTCATTGATTTATTTTGTTCGTTTTCATCTTTCTGTTTTTTTTCCTCCTCCTTTCTCCTTCGTTTTTTCTTCGTTTATTGGCAATTTTCATGTTCTTGTTGCTATTGGTGTAGTTGTTGCTGTTGTTATTGTTGTTTTAAACTATCCCGACTAGTGATGTGAGAGAGAAGGACTCTATTTAATGACAGGTGTTGTTGGGATGTTAATTTAAGGAGGAGATGGAGAAGCGGAGAAGAGAAAGAGGAAGAGAGAAAGAAAGGAAGAGAGGAAGAGGAGTAAGAGGAAGGGATGGAGGATCATGCAGGGATTATTATTATTATTATTATTTTATTTATTTTTTTTGTCTGTTTCGCCTCTTCTCTACAGCGTGCTTGGCCAGATGGTGGGTGTAACGTGCGTGGGATGGGCTTCTGGGGCTGTGCGCTCGCCGTCTGTGGTGCTGCCTTTATCTGTTATGAATTTCCTGTGGGGGTCGAGTTAGGGTGGTAAATTTATCTCTGTCTGTGTGTGTCTGTCTGGCTCTCTCTCTCTGTCTCTCTCTCTCTCTCTCTCTCTCTCTCTCTCTCTCTCTCTCTCTCTCTCTCTTCCTCCCTCCCTCCCTCTCTTCCTCCTCTCTCTCTCTCTCTCTCTTCTCTCCCCTCTCTCTCCTTCTCTCTCCCTCCCCCTCTCTCTCCTCTCTCTCTCTCTCTTATTTTGTCTCCTCTCTCTCTCTCCTCTTTCTCTCTGTCCAGTATCTCTATCTCTTCTTCTCTCTCCTTCTCTCTCTTCTCTCATATAATATATTTATAGATATATATATATATATATATTATATATATATATATATAATATATATATATATATATATATGTATTTAAATATATTTATATATTATTTTATATATAAATATATATATTTATATATATATATATATATGTATATATATGTATATATATTATGTATATATGATATTATATATATATATATATATTTATTTATTTATTTATATATTTATATATATATGTGTGTTGGGGTGTGTGGTGTGTGTGTGTGTGTGGTGTTGTGTGTTGTTGTGTGTGTGTTGTGTGGTGTGTGTGTGGTGTGTATATATATATAGAGATATATATATATATATATATATATATAATTATACTCTTCCTCATCCTCTGGCTCTCTTTTCCTTTTTCCCTTGCATACCATATCTAAGAAGGCGACTTATATCCATTTTTATTACCATATGATATACGCGGATCTATTTGGTATAAATATTTTCTTCCCTGGGCTGTTAAGAGCACTTCGAAGGGAATATGCTCTCGAACTATCTATTTTAGGCTTTATGGAGCAGATTAGCCTTTGATGGAGGTTGATGTTTACCTGTTTATAAGTGAATAAGTGCGCGATACCTGGATATTTATAAGTTTGTGCCACGCTTTCTGCTCGTCACGGAGGGAGATGAGGCGGGGGTGGGGGATGGGGGTAGGAGGGGGGTGTAGAGGGGAGAGGGAGGAGGGAGGGTGGGGAAGAGGAGGGGATAAAGGGGGGGAGGAAGAAATGGGGATGGAGAAGAGGAGAGTTGAGGGTGGAGGAAGGATTGGAGATGAAGGAAGAGAGGAGGAGACGGGAGATGAAGGATTGGCGGTAGATAAGAGAAAAGAAGAAGACTTGGGAGACAGAAAAGAGAAGAGGACTTAGAGGGAGGGAGGGAGAGGTGGGGGAGGGGGGAGAGGGAGAGAGAGAGGAGGCAAGTGGAGATGAGGTGGGGGGAAAGAGATCCCCGGGGTGGAGGTGTTATAATTTATAAATAAACTATTTTACTTTTTACATTTTTTATTTTATTTATTTATTTATTTTTATTTTAATTTTAAAAAGGGGAGATTGTGGGGGGGGGGTGGGGAAATTTATAAAAAAAATTATAAAATTAAAAAATATATGTTAATTTTATAGATGAGATTTGATAAAATGGTATTGTTTTTTAAATTTATAATTTTAGTATTTAATTTTATTTTTTTGTGTTTTTTTTTTTTGTTTTTTTTTTTTGTTGTTTTTTTTTTTTTGTCTTTTTTTTTTAATTTTAATTTTTCACCTTTCTCTTCCTTCCTTCCCTTTCTTTTTTTCTTTTTCCCTTTCCTTTCCTTTTTACTACTTCATTTCTTTTTTACCATTTTCCTTTTTTTTGGTTTTTTTTTCCCTTTTTGGGTTTTTTTTCCCCCCGGGTATTTAAACACTTCTTGTATTATCAGCACTCTTTATTTTTGGTGTTTTTGTTTATATATATAAAATTTTTATACTATATTTATAATTTAATTTTTTGTAGAGAATAGGGGGGTGGGTTTGGGAAAAAATGTAAGTAAAAATAAGGTAAAAGGAAGTTTAAAAAAAGGGGAGGAAGAAATTTGGGAAATAATTAGGGGGAAAAAATTTAATTTAAAAAAAGGAAAAGGGAGATAAAATTATTTTAGATAGTATAAAAAAAATTGAAAAAAGGTTTTTAAAAAATTTAGGAAATAAAGGGAAATAAAAGAATAAATAAAATAAAAAATGTGATTATATTTTAAATATTTTGATATTTTTAAGGTGTATTATATTTTAAGGGTAATATATATATTTAATAACATATATATATTAAAAAATTTAAAATTTTATTAGTATTTATATTTTTATTATTTATTTATTATATTATTTTTAGGAATCGGATTTTGGGGGGAAAAGTTTTTGGATTATTAAAAAATTATAAAATAAAAATAAATTTAAGGTTTTCATAGATGTTTTGGGGATAATTTATGTTTCGATTAATATGTAATATTTAAAATAAAATTAATTATTTTTTTTTCCTGTTTTTTGTTTTTTTGTTTTTTGTTTTCTTATTTTTTTTTTTCATTCTTTTTTTTTTTAATTTTAATTTTATTTTTTTCTTGTATTATTTTGTTTTTTTTATTTTTTTTCCCTTTTTATATTTATTATATTATTTTTTATATTTTTTTTTTTTTTTTTTTTTTTTTTTTTTTTTCTTATTATTTATTAATTTTTATTATATAAATATTTATTGATTTTTTAATTTTTTTTTTTTTTTTTTTTTTTCTAGTTAATGGCTACTTGTATTTTGTTGACATTTTGCTCCCTCCCTCTCCTTGCCTCCCCCATTCCCCCTCGGTCGTTTGTCCAACAGCTGATGTCATGCTAGTGCTTTATTAACATTTTCGCCCCTCTCTCTCTTCCTCTCATCCTCCTCTCTCTCTCTCTCTCTCTCTCTCTCTCTCTTTTCTCTCTCTCTCCTCTCTCTCTCTCTCTCCATCCTTTTCTATCTCTCTCTCTCTCTCTCTTCTCTCTCTCTCTCTCTCTTCTCCCTCCTTCTATCTATCTATCTATCTATTTATTATGCAACTCTTCCACTACCTCCTCCTTTAGGCCTTGTCTTGTCTCCTTCCTCTTTTCCATCATCCATTTACTAGTGTTTTGTGGATTTTCTCATTTCCCCCCACGCGTTTCATCTCTTATTTATCGATTTACCTATCTGTCTGTACATTTATCAGTCCATCTGTCTATCTATTGTTCTATCTATCTTTTTCTCTCTTTAGCTCTATCTCTTTCTCTTTCCCTTCGCACCTTGTTTATCTGTCTTTCCGTCTGTCTGTCTGTCCCGTTCGCCCCTGGCAACAGCTGGCCGATGCACCTTTCTCTCTCTCTCTCTCTATCGATTAAGAACAGACAGAGGTAACGCGGGGAGGTTGTGACAGACGTAACAGGATTAACAAGAAGACGAGTATGGGAGTAGATGGGGAGGATGAGGGGAGGTGGAAGGGAGGAAGGAAGAGGGAAAGGCGAGGGAAGGGAGGAAGGAAGAGGGAAAGGCGAGGGAAGGGAGGAAGGAAGAGGGAAAGGCGAGGGAAGGAGTGAAGGAAAGGGTAGAGGGGAAGAGGATGAATGAGGGGCCTGCGTTAAAGGGAAGGCCTCTTGCGTGAAGTACATGCTACCTAAGCCTTCTGAAGGGGGGGGGGGTAGGAGGGGGTATAAGGCAAGGATGAGGTAAGGGGGGGAGCAGAAGGTGGAGGGGAAAGGGTGCGAATGGAAGAAGGGAGGGGGAGGGCGGGTAAGGGGTTAAGTGTTTGATGGAAAAAGGAAGGAAAATAAGGGGAAAGGAGGAGGTAAGAGGTGGGTGAGAGGTAGGGGTAGGGTGAGGGGAGGGGAGGGGAGGGGAGGAAGAGTAGGCCGACGGTGAGATGCATTTCGTATCCGGACGAGTTCTCTCTCCACACATGCTTTTCACCTGTAGGGTCATAAGGATGTGCGGGGAAGCTGGAAGCTGGTCTTCCCGGATTTGGCCGAGGCGCTGCTCCTCTGGTTTGTCTTCTGTTATCCCCTTTTTCTTTCTTTCTCTCTTTTTTTGTCTTCTCTTCTCTTTACTCTTTTCTTTTTTCTTTTCTCTTCTCTTCTCGCTTCTCTTCTCCTCTCTTCTCGCTTCTCTTCTCTTTTCTCTCTCTCTCTCTCTCTCTCTCTCTCTCTCTCTCTCCTCTCTCTCTTCTCCCTCTCTCCCTCTCTCTCTCTCTCCCTCTCTCCCTCTTCCTCTATGCAGGACCGATGACGACGCGGAGGAGCCTCCTTCGTCATGGAATCCTTCGGCGGAGTCCTGCGTAGGATGTCTCGGGAAGAAATCGGATTTCGAAATGACGAGCCACGAGTCCTTTCAGATCTGTCTCGATCAGGATGACGTGTTTGCCATCGGAGGAGGAGGAGGAGGAGGAAGAAGAAGAAGAAGAAGAAGAAGAAGAAGAAGAAGAAGAAGAAGAAAAGAAAAGAAAAGAAGAAGAAGAAAAAGAAGAAAAAAAAAGAAGAAGAAGAAGAAGAAAAAGAAGAAGAAGAAGAAAAAGAAGAAGAAAAAGAGAAGGAGAAGGAGAAGGAGAAGGAGACGGAGACCGAGGAGGAGGAGGAACGAAAGCGTGCGGAGGCGTGATAAGCTTCCGTCTTGTCGAGGTGATGTGCGGATGTGCTGAGGGAGAGATGAAGAGAGGGAGGGAGGGAATGAGGGGGAGGGAAAGGGGGAAAGGGAGTGGGATAAGAAGGGGAGGTGAGGGAGGGAGGGAGAGGGAGAAGGAAAGAGAAGATGGAAGAGATGGGAAGATAGAAGAAGAGAAAACAAGTGATCGAAAGAGAGTAGAATGGAAGTTGAGAAGAAAAGTAAGGAGAATGAGGAAGGAGGGGAGGGGAGGAAGGAGGGTGGGA
>NC_051389.1:57773148-57783148 GCF_015228065.2 Penaeus monodon | reverse complement strand
GTTGTTGTTATTACTCCACACATTTTCCTGTTATTAATGTTATAATAATAATAATGATAATAATAATAATAATAATTATTATTATTATTATTATTATTAGTATTATTACTCCGCCTCTTTTTCCTCCTCCTCCTCCTCCTCCTCCTCTTCCTCCTCGTAGTCCTCCTCATTTTCCTCCTCCTCCTCCTCCTCCTCCTCCTCCTCCTCCTCCTCCTCCCCCTCCTCCTCGTAGTCCTCCTCCTCCCCCCCCCCTCCCCTCCTCCTCCTCCTCCCCCTCGTCCTCCTCCTCCTCCTCGTAGTCCTCCTCATTTTCCTCCTCCTCCTCTTTTTCCTCGTGTTTTCCCCCTCCTCCTCCCCTCCTCCTCCCCCGGGTTTTTCCCCCTCCTCCTCCTCCTCCTCCTCGTAGCCCTCCTCCTTTTCCTCCTCCTTTCCTTTTTCCTCCTCCTCCTCCTCCTCCTCCTCTTGGCCGGTGCTTGACCCGGTCCCCTGAAAAGGACCGTCGGAGTCACTGCCCTGAAGGATACTGACGACGTTAATTTTGGGATTCAAGATGAGAGAGGGCGGGGGGGGGGGGAGGGGGGGAGGGGGGAGAGAGATAAAAAATGGGGATAAACCAAGGGGGTTTAAAGGGGATGAGAGAAGGGTAGAATAGGAGATGTAAAGAGGAAGAGAGATGAAGAAAAAAAGAGAGAGAGAGAGAGAGAGAGAGAGAGAGAGAGAGAGAGAGAGAGAGAGAGAGAGAGAAAAGAGGGGAAGAGAAGGAGAAGGAGAGAGAGAAAAGAGGGAGAGAGAGAGAAAAGAGAGAGAGGAGAGAGAGAGAGAAGAGAGAGAGGAGAGAGGGGAAAAAGGGGGGGCACAGGCGAAGAGGAGTGGAATTTCTGAATATTTAATAGGGATCAAGATCTCTCGATGCCCCAAGGATATTCCCCACCCGGAAGTCAGCGATATAATACTTGAATCTCCAGTGACCCTAATTCTGAAGTTAACTCTCCTCATTAAAGAGAAAAATGAAGAAATCTCCCAACCCGTTTTCCAACTCGCGTCTTTTAAAGGGGAAAAAAACTCAATGAAAAATAATTCCTGGGAAAATAATTGCGTGAAGGGTCATTAGCCGTTATTTGGAATGTTTTATATAGTTTCATTCGTTTGTATATTTATCTGTTTACTTAGTAAGTTTTAATTAGTTTGACCGTTCGTTCGTTCGTTCGTTTGTGAGGGATTTCCTTAAAGTCATATTTTGTAAATATTTCGAGCGTTTTTCTTTCCTTTATATTGTGGTACGATTTGGCATCGGTTGGCATTCGTGGCACTTCATCCGCCGTGAACTATAGGCGAAGAGCCACTGTTCGTCTGGAGTGTTTTCAGGAACGTGTGTATTTAATTGTTTATTCATTTATTTCATATTATTATTATCATCAATATTATTATTATTATTATTATCATTATTATTATTAGATTATTGTTATTGTTATTATTATTACATTTTTGTTTGTTCTAAAGATGTTTTTATTCTTTTTTTTTTTATAAGGTTGATTATGTTTTTTCATGGTAATGAAAAGTGTTGTCATTACTCATGTCAGCTGTCGAGTGCATGTTGTGCGCGTCAGTCATTGTGCTTGGACCTGCCACTCCTCTGTCTGTTTGGTGAGTCGCTCTGTCACTCTATTTTTTTGTATTCCGTTGTCAGTCCTTCGCCTCATTCTGCATCGGCTATTTGTCTCACTTCGTATTCCCTCCAGCCGTTCATTCATTCGTCTTTTCATCCATCCATCCATTCATTAATCCTTTCATTTTTTTCCATTCATTCACCCCCCCTCCATCCCCCCTCCCTATCCCCCAAATCATTTATTTCCCGTCCTCTATCCTCCCCCCCTTCCTTTCTCCCCCTCCCCCTTTCCTTTCCCCCCCCCTTCCCCCTTCCTCCCATCCATTCCTAAACTTTCCCCCCCCCCAAAAAGGGGGGGGTTTTTTTTTAAATTTGAAAAAAAATTTTTTTAAAAAAGGGGGGGGGGGGGGGGGAAAAAATTTAAAAAAAGGGGAAAGGGGGGGGGGGGGAAAAAAGGGGGGGGGGGGGAAAATTTTATTTAAAGCCTTTTTCCCTTTTGGGTTTTTTTTTTTTCCCATTTTTAAGGGGGGTCTTTTTATTTGCCCTTTCCCCCCCCGGGGCCCCCCTTCCCTTTTTTACCCTTTTTCCCCTTTTTTTCTCTAACCCCCCCTCTCTCTCCCTCCCCTCTCTTTCCCCCTCTCCCCTCCTCTCCCCTTCCCTCCCCTCTCTCTCCCCCCTCTCCTCTTTTCCCTCTCCCTCTCTCGTCCTCCTCCCCCTCTCCCCCTCCTCTCTCTCCCCCCTCCCCCTCTCCCCCTCTTCCCCCCCTTTCCCTCCCCCCCCTCTCCCCTCCCTTCTCTCTCTCTCCTTCCCCTTCCCCCCCCCCTTCTCTCCCTCCCCCCTCTCTCTCTCCTCTCTCCCCTTTTCCCCCTCCCCCCTTCTCCTCACCTCCCCTCCCCCGTCTCTCGTCTCTCTCTCCCTCCCCCCCTCTTCCTCTCTCTCCCCTACCTCTCTTCTTCTTCTCCTCTCTCTCCCCTTCTCCCCTTTCCCCCGATTTTCTCTCCCTCTCTCTCTCCTTCCCTCCCTCCCTCCTTTTCCCCCCTTCCCTCTCCCCTCTCTTTCCTCTCCCCTCCTTCCCTCCTCTCTCCCTCCCCCTCTCCTCCTCTCTCCCCCTCCCTTCTCCTCCTTTCTCTCTCCCCCCCTTCCCTTCCCCCTTCTTCTCTCCTCCTCGCCCTTTTCCCCTTTCTCCCCCCTTTTCTCCCCCTCCCTTCCTCCCCTCCTTTTCCTCTCCCTCTCTCCCTCTTCTCTCCCTTTCCCTCCCTCCCTCCCTCCCCCCCCCCTCCCTCTCCTCACACTCTCTCTCTCCTCTCTCTCCCCTCATATATCCCTCTCTCTCTCCCTCCTCCCCCCCCTTCTCTCTCCTCGTCTATCCCTCTCTCCCCCCCTCCTCTCTTCTCTCTCCCCCTCTCTCCCTCCCCCCCCCCCCTCCCTCTCTCTCTCTCCCCTTCCTCTCTCTTTTCCCCCTTCTCTCTCCCCCTCTCTCCCTCTCCTTTCCCCCTCTCCCCCCCTCCTCCCCCTCTCTCTCTCCCTTTTCTCTCCTCTCTCCTCCTCCCCCCTCTCTCTCCGCTCTCCTTCTCTCTCTCTTTTTCTCCCCCTCTCTCTCTCCTCTCCTCCCTTTCTCCCCCTCCCCCTCCCCTCTCCCCCTCCTCTCCTCCTTTTCCCCTCTCCTCCTCCACCCCCCCCACCCCAACCCCCCTTGTTATTTTTATTTAAAAAAAAAAAATTTTATATTAATATATATATATATATATAAAAAATAAATAATTTTAAAAATTTTAAAAAAAATAAAATATTTTTTTTTTTTTCCCCAAAACCAAATTTTAACCCCCCTTTCCCTTTTTCAATTTTTATTTTTTTAGTGTACCTTCCTTTATCCCCCCCCCCCTTTTTTTGGCCCTCGCTCTCCCTTTCCCTTTACTCGTATGCATATATGTACATACACATGAAAGTATATATGTATTCATGTATGCGTGTGTGTGCGTTCGTGTGTGTGTGTGTCTCAGCCAGTGGATTAGGCTCCTTGGATGTTGTTTATTGGCGGTTCACTTCATCTCCAGCCAATTGATTTTCCGGGCCTTGGCATCTTAAGTCATGCCACGGGTTGAAGGATTTGTTTCTGTCTACCGTTGGCCTCTTTTTGTTATCATCTGTTCGAAGGATTTTTTTTTTTTTTTTTTTTTTTTTTTTGGGGGGGTTTGGGGGGGGCAGCGGAATTATGTGAGAAGTTCGTAAAGTATTGGGATGATTTATTTATTTATTTTTATTATTTTTTTTTTATTATTATTTTTTTTTTTGGGGGGGGAGGTAGGTTTACCATGACCAGGGTACCAGTGGATTAGATTTTGGTGGCCCAGAATGAAACGGTTTTTTTTCGCCATACCAAACCCTCATGGAATATGCTATCGGTGACAAATTAATTTTCTCTTGGAAGTTTGTAATAGAGAACTCTCTCTGTTTCTTTCCTCCTCCTTCCTCACCCCCCCCCTCCCCCCCCCCCCCCCCCCCCCCCCCCCCTCTCTTCTCCCCTCTTCTCTCTTTCTCTCTCTCTCCCCTTCTCCCTCTCTTTCCTCCTCTCTCTCCCCCCCCCTCCTTCTTTTTTCCCCCCTCCCTCTTCTCCTCTCTCCTCTCTCCTCCCTCTCTCTTCTCTCTCCCCTCTTTTCCTCTCCCTCTCGCCCTCTCTTCTCTCTCTCTTGTCTCTCCTTCCTTTTTGCTCGTCTCTTCCCCCTTCCCTCTGTCTCTTTTCTGTCTCTTTTCTTCTCTTCTGTCTTCCGTCTCTTCCTCTCTCTCTCTCTCCCCCCCCCCTTCTCTCTCTCTTCTCTCCTCTCTCCCTCTCTCTCTCTTCTCCTCCCTCCCCCCTTCCCCTCTCCTTCTCTCTCTCTCTCTCTCTCTCTCTTTCTGTGTTGTGTGTGTGTGTGTGTGTGTGTGTGTGTGTGTGTGTGTGTGTGTGTGTGTGTGTGTGTGTGACAGTCTTGGCATTGTTTTGATGTTGGCACTCAGTAAGTGCGGTTTAGTTATTTTTAAGTTGTTACTTTTCTTTAGCTTCATTTATATTTTTCTTTTATAATTATAATTAGTATGATTATTGTTGTTTTTATTGTTATTCTTATTGTTGTTGTCTTGGCATTGTTTTTTTTTTGTTATAGCATTGTCCTCGTACTATCGTGGTCCGATTTTTCGAATGTTATTCAACCTGATTCCATACTCCCTGTGGCTTATCGGAGTTACCGCGCGCCCATCGATAGGCAAAGGGAAATGTCATTGTACTTAAGAGGCATTGAACACCATGGTCTTAAATGTTAATAGTTGCTATGTCACTCTTATTAATTTATTGTGTTGAACGAGTATCATTGGGCCTTCAAAGCAACGACGCCGCCTAGCGTGGGATCTACGCACTAACGCTCTCTTTTTCTCTCTCTCTACTTGTACTTCGTCTTCTACTTTTTTTCTTTTTTTCTTCTTCTTCTCCTCTCTTCTTCTTCTTCTTCATCTTCTTTTTCTCCTTCTCCTTCTTATTCTTCCCATTGTTATTATTTTGTTGTTGTCGTTGTTGATGTTATTATTATTGTTATTATTGTTATTATGCTTCTGTTGTTATTATTATTATTATTTTTTTGTTGTTGATGTTATTATTATTGTTATTATTGTTATTATGCTTCTGCTCATTTTCCGCGAAACGTAGAAATGTTCCCCGCACTGCAGCCGAGTATTATCTCTCTTGCGGATGTGGGTGTTGAACAGCGGTGCCACGTCAGTCTCGGTGGATGTCCTATAAAAAATTATAAGGATTCGTAAGGTTCTGCGCGTCTGACTAAGAAGAAAATTATATTGGGAGATTCTGTGTGCGTTTTGATTTTCGTTTGTGTGGTCGTGGGAGGATCGGACACTTTGAGTGAAGGCTGCGTTCGCCGAGATGCCGCTGTTGATGTTTTTACTTGTGTGGCTTCTCCGGATAGGGAGAGCGTTCTGCGTCTCTCTCTCTCTCTCTCCGTAGGTTCTTTCGTAGCGCGTCAGTTACGGGGCGAGGGAGAGGGAGAGGGAGAATGTGTGTTTGTTTGTGTTTGTATGGATATGTATGTATGCAATTGTGCTTTAGGTGCGCGGGGTTGGAAATTAATGTTTTTGTTCTCCGGTTCAGAAGCACACTCGCGATGAACTCCCTCGCGTTCCACTTAATATGCAGAATGTTTCGATGATTTATATCGTGGTTGCTGGTCTTTTTCACTTAAAAAAAAAAAAAAAAAAAAAAAAAAAAAAAAACAATATATATATATATATATATATAATATATATATATATATATTATATATATATAAATATATATATATATATATATTATATATATTATATCGTGTAAGCATAGTGTCGTATCTTATCAGGATGGTACAGTGCGAAGGACGAGATAGCCAGGACAATTACTCTTCTTAACTTGGGAAGTGACGGAAATATCTGCCAGTTCATCCGTGTGATTCAGCCGCTCAATTGATCCGCGTTCACTTTTGTCTGTCCTTGTAAAAGTGTAAAAGAATTCCCACCTCGCGTCGAGATGCGCGCTAAGTGATACTGACCAATGAGATTTATATTTAGCCATGACGTCACACGGTGGTCTGATGTATCCACTGAACGCGGCAACCCCGTTAGTGCGAACCCTTATGTCACCAGTCCGTGTTTCTCCGAAGAATTTTCGGGGTAGCCACATTTTCTTTCATGTTTCATGACTGAAAAATGATGGACACGTAAGAACGCGGATGGTAGTTCGTAGGAGTCTGTTTTGCAGTTTTGTTGTTTTTTATGAGATTCTGGAATCCGCGCTGACCAAGGATGCGTATACTCCCATCTCTATATCGGATAGTGCAATAACCTTTTGGTTTCTCGGGGAGTTGGGGGCACGCGCACTCCCTCTCGTAACGAATAGCAAGACATAAAAAAGAGTTGTTCGGTGGGATTAGGTGCGGAAGCGTCTAATTTAAGGAGAAGTCATAGATTCCACGGCGAATCGTTTATCAATAGAGGTATGGCGTACCTGTTCGTATTTGTCGTCACCTGAGACCTGGCGACGCATATGGAGTATAAACAAAGAAGCTCAGCTGGCGTCGAACAGCTGATCGAGGTGTGGCTGTCGTTTGGCGAAATTTGTCTTTTGTATATTTTTTTCGTGGTAAATATACGTGTGCTTCTCCTCGATTCGTATCTCGCGGCTGTGATATACGATTTATTTAGATCATTTATTTATAAGTAAGATAGTAGGTGTAAGGTGAAAAATTGCGTAAAATATGGCAGCTGTATGGCAGTCCCGCCCGCGTTTGGAAGTAAAGGCGGGCTCCTAGCTGAAGTAATCTCTTGCTGGCGAGACTCCCACAAAGTTACCCACTCCTTTTTGCGCCCGCGACCGCTATTATCCTGTGGGAACAAAGTGGGGGGGAAAGCGTGACTCCGTGAGAAGGGGAGGGAGGAGGAGAAGGGGGAAAGAGGTTGAGAGAGAGGGAGAGAGATTGAGGAAGAGGGAGAGAGATTGAGAGCGAGGAGGAGAGATTGTGAGAGAGAGGGAGAGATTGAGAAAGAGGGGTAGAGATTTTGTGTGTGTTTGTGTGTGTATGATAGAGAGAGAGAGAGAAAGGGAGAGAGAGAGAGACAAACAGACAGACAGAAAGTATTTTTTTTTTTTTCATTTTAATCTTACTTCGGTACGAACGCTTCGCCGACTCACGCAATGGTGCTTCGTCGCCCGCTATCTCCTCGTCCGCAGATAAATCCTATATCGGCCGCACCCCTCCGTCCGCCATCTCCCTCATCTCCGCCACGATAACGCTATCTGGATCACGAGTGGAACGATTGCGTAACTTATCCGTCCATCACGGGGGCATCAAGCGGCGTTCGAGGGAGGCTTCGGCTGTCCATTCTGAGGGCACAGAAGGGAATTGATGGCTGTGTTGCATTCGGTGTTACGGGGATTTGGGGTTTATGGGTCGTTGGGAGGGGGGGTGTTACTGCAAATAGGGCGACGAGTAGGGGGAGGGGGGCAGGGTGGTTGTCGTTTTATGGTGCCATAGTATGGGAGAGAGAGAGAAAGAGACAGACAGACAGACAGACAGACAGACAGAAAAGAGAGAAGAGAGAGAGAGAGAGAAGAGGGGGAAGAAGAGAGAATGAGAGAGGAGAGAAGAGAGAGAGAGAGAAGGAGAGAGAGAGAGAGAGAGAGAGAGGAGAGAGAGAGAGAGAGAGAGAGAGGAGAGAGAGAGAGGGAGAAGAGAGAGGAGAGTGGAGAGAGAGAGAGAGAGAGAGAGAGAGAGAGAGAGAGAGAGAGAGAAGAGAGAGAGAGAGAGAGAGGAAGGGAGAGGGAGAGAGGAAAGAAGGCAGGAGGCAGGCCGGGAGCGGGGTCGAGGTGGCTCCCGGTCCTTTCTGTCGAGAGCCGTCAGTCAGTGTGTAGCCACGGTGAGGGGAGGACGTGTGCACTCCCGCTCCGTCCTCAGTGTCAACTCGCAATACCTAGTCAAGAGTATCGATCCCCCTCCTCTTCTCTCTCTCTCTCCCTCTCTCTTCCTCTCTCCACTCTTCCCTCTTCTCTTCCTTTTTTAAAACGCCGTTCCTGTTTATCCCTTGTTTATTTTGATTGTCTGTCGAGCGACTGGTGTTGCCTCCGAGACGTTAAGTTTCGTGATATTTTAGGAACGGCGGGAGCCCCCGAGAGTGATGTTTGTGTAGTGTTTGCGATCTCTTGCAATTTCGGGATCGGCCCAAAGAGTTCGCCGTTTCTCCTGAGGCGATCATATTTGTGCATAGTGGTGTTGGTGAAGTGACGACGTCGACGACTGGGCTGGGGTCGTCGCAAACTGTGCCCGCGAGTGTGTTCAGAGTGCGCGGCCAGGGAGAGGACCACCAGCAGCAAGCCCGCTCCACGCCGTGTGTTACAGAAGATTGTGCGGGAGTGTGTGTGTGTGTGTCCGTGAGGGTCCCCGAGGTCTGTGTGGAAGGCAGAACGTGCACCACACCGTCGGGCGAGCGTGAACATCACTGTGATATACGGCCCGAGTTGTTACGCTGTCCACCTCCACCACCCCCAGCCCTCCTGCTCTGTCCTCCCACCCTCCCTCCACCTCCGAGTCGCCCCACCACCAGCCCGGGCTCTCCCTCTTCCACCCACGACACCTCCACCGCCATCGCCACTCGAGAGGACCTTCAGACTTGGGATTTAATCGCGTCACCACGAGTTTGATCCGCCGCGAAGGACACGGCAGGAGGCGACGGTGTCCACGAGGAGGAGGCAGGCACTCGGCTGCTCCTAATTGAGAAGTTGAGGGTAAGGTAAGGTCGTGGCACTACATTTCACGTTGTATGAGGTTCCTTTCGTCTTCTTTGTACCCTTCCCCTCTTTCCCCTTTTCCTTTCCCCTCACACTCGGTGCCTCCTCTCTGCCCCCCCCCCCTAGTGCCACAGGGAGGGAAGAGTGCCTTGTGATTTCGACTTTGGTGGCATCTCCCGATTCAAGCTCAGCGACGAGGTTGGGGAGAAACGTGGTTTGTTTGTCCGGTGGCGATGGCTTTGACGGCGTCTGTTTGTTTTCCGGCCGCGTGTACTGACAGGTTTCTTTGTGGCGGGGCGGTGCTGCTTCGTGCGTTCGGCATCATTACACGCTGGTAGTATTGGAGGGCTTGAGGGGAGGGAGGGAGGGAGGGAGGGGGGCATCGCCTAGACGAGAAGGGGAAGAGGAAGGAAGGGTGTGTGAGTCCCGTGCGCTGCGGTGCGAAACCCAAGGGAAAGAGAGCCGCGGGGGGATGATAAACGGAATAATTAAGGACGAGAAATCGTGGAACTGCAGCCGATTATGGCGAAGGGAAGGAGAATGGGATAGTTCTCCAGCGAAGGGGAGGGGGGGGAGGAAAGAAGGAGGCACAAGTTTATGCCGCGGTCGGAGAGAGGTATTTTTAAAGCAGGGTCAGGTAACATGGCCAAGACTACACGTAGGCGTGTGAAAGAAAGGCCGCGAATAAGAGTGGCGCGTTAAGTAGGGGGATGGAACCTCGGGCATTGTTGCTTATGATGTGCTGTTCAGGTGGTCGGTGTTATTGGCTGTGCGTGGGGCGGGAACTCGTGTGATTACGGACATTCGCGGAGAAGGGGCCCTGGATGTGGGGAGGGGAATGTTTGTTTGTGTAGCGGAGTTACATCACAGACTATTTGGATGCGGTGTTTTCTTACCTGGGTTAGTGTGTCAGCTGTGATAGCACTTTCCTGTCTGTCTGTCTGCTTCATGTCGGGCGATGTCACGTCTTTTTTTATGCGTTGCCTTTCAGGTTTGTTGCGATAAGAGGGGAATAGATGGGGTCATGGAGAGATAACGTGCCATTGTCTTGTCGTTATCGTTATCAGGTGCGGAGTCGTGCAGTGTCTGGACGCTCCCAG
>NC_051389.1:57752754-57773048 GCF_015228065.2 Penaeus monodon | reverse complement strand
TTTCCTTCTTCTTTTTCCTTTTTTCCCTCTCTCTTTTTTTTTCTCTTTTTTTTCTTTTCTTTTCCCTCTACCTCTCCTTTCTGGCTATATTTTTTCTTTGTCTGTGACCTTTGCTGTACTTTCTTATCCGTTTGGTTCTTTGTTCTTTTGTTTGTATGTATCTTCCACTTCCTCTCCATGCTTTTTCCGTTTGTGTGTGTGTGTCTCCCTTTCCCTTTTTTTCTTTCTCTCTCCCTTTCCCTTTTTCCCTTTCTCTCTCTCTCTCTCTCTCTCTCTCTCTCTCTTCTCTCTCCTCTCTCCTCTCTCTCTCCTCTCCTCCCTCCTCTCTCCTCTCACCCTTCCCCCTCCCCTCCCCCTACCTCACTCACTCCCTCCTCTCCCTCTCTCCCTATTCTCCCCTTCCCTCTCCCTATTCTCCCCTTCCCTCTCCCTCCCTCTCTCTGTCTCTCTCTTCCTACCCTCTTCCCCTCTCTTTCTCTTTCTCTTTCTCTTTCTGTTTATAAGTATACGTATGTATACATGTTTATGTTTGCATTAACATATATATATATATATATATATATATATATATATATATATATATATATATATATATATATATATATATATGTATGTATGTATGTATGTATATATATAGATAGATGGATTTGTGTGTGTGTGTGTGTGTGTGTGTGTGTGTGTGTGTGTGTGTGTGTGTGTGTGTGTGTGTGTGTGTGTGTGTGTGTGTGTGTGTGTGTGTACTTACCTATCTCATTCCTTTCCTTCCGGACAAAATCGTTTCCCTTTAACCTCCTCCTTTCTGCCGGGGCAACTGCCTTTTCCTTCTTCCTTCGTGGCATCCCCAAAATCTGGCAGACTGCCGTATTGGACACCTCGTGCTCGCAACTGCAGCTCTGTCATGCAACTCATATTTCAGTGTGATCTTTCCTTTCTTTTGTCATCTTGTTTCTTTCTCCTTTCTTTTTTTTACTTTTTTTGTTTTTTCTCCTGTAATTAAAAAAAAAAATCAAGTTTTTCATTCGTAGTTTCCTTCTGATCACCTTTGGTTATTATTGTTATTATTATTATTGTTATCATTATAATAATAATAAAAATGATAATAATAATAATAATAATAATAATTATTATTATTATTGTTGTTATTATTATTTATTTATTATATTTATTATTATTATTATTATTATTATTATTATTATTATTATTATTATTATTATTATTATTATTATTATTATTATTATTATTTTGCAGTTGCTCTTTGTTTTCACCCTTAGGCAATTATGAGCTAACTGCAGCTGTTTTGCATGTTTGTTTGCTTTTGTTGAGGGGGGTAGGGGGTAGGGGACGGAGATAGAGGGTGTTGAGTTCATGGCCATCTGTGTCCGTGATCTGTGATGATGGCCTTAGGCTGCGCGCGGCACTCTGGCGAGGCACTCTCTGGCACTGCGGAAGCGAGGTTTTTAATGATATATGTTTATTGTTGTTGTTGTTATTATTATTGTTATTGTTATTATTATTATTTTATTATTATTACTTTGGTTATCTGCAGGTATTATTGCACTGTTATTTCTCTCATTGTATTTTTATTATTATTTAGATGATAGATTGATTTATCTGGATTAATATCGTATTCATTGATTGAAGTCAACTTTATATAGTCGCAGGCATTGCGACATGTGGTTGAACGTCAGAATATGTTTTTTGTCCATATAGTGCTATCTCCATTGTGTTGCTTTATGACCATGTGTTGTTCAAGGGACTTGGTCTTTATTCTTCTTTTTTTAGATCTTTGGGTTATTTCTGTCCTTTTGCCTTATCTCCTCTTCTATTTTGCTTTATATCTCACATCTCTCTTGTTGTCACTCTTGCTTCTCTCTATTCTCTCTTCCTCTCTCTCTCTTCTCTCATTGTCTCTTTCTGGTCTCTTTCTCTCTCTTCTTTCTTTCTCTTCTCTTTTCTCTCTCTCTCTCTTCTCTCTCTCTCTCTCTCTCTCTCTCTCTCTCTCTCTCTCTCCCCCCCTCGCCCCCTCCCCCCTCCTGTCCCCTTTCTCCCTTTTCCATCACCCCCCCCTTCCTCCTCTCTTTCTCTCCCCTTCCTTCACACTGACTAAAATTAAAACGATGTCAGCCTCCTCAAAATTCCCACAATCCATACACGGGCCTTAAAACCCATCAGTATTAACGTCCAGACTTTAAAAATTCCCTTCTGGACAAGATTGATGTGACGTCATTACGGGAGATTCGCCCCCTACCCCCCTTCCTTCCGTTACCTCGGCTGGGAACACATGCGGGGGATAGATAGGCCTTCTGCTGCTATTTTTAGGCCTAGGCTGTACGGGTACGATGCTTATTTTCCTACTTCCCCCCCCACCCCCCTCCCCAACTCTCTCGTTGGTCGTTAACTGCTAGTGTTGCGTAACCTCATTTCGTCTTCTTCTTTTATTTTTTTCGCCTTTTTTTTTTTTTCTTCTTCGTGTCCTTCCTCTTCATCGTCTTTTCTTCTTCTTCTTCTCCTCCTCCTCCGTCTTCGTCTCCGTCTCCTCCTCCTCCTCCTCCTCCTCCTCCTCCTCCTCCTCCTCCTCCTCCTCCTCCTCCTCCTCCTCCCTCATCTTCTCTTACACCTTTTCATGTTCCCTCTTTTCCCTTTTTTCCTTTATGCCCTTTCTCTTTCCCTCCGCTTCTTCTTCATTTCCTCCTTTTCCTTTTTTTTTCTCTCGCTCTTCTTCCTCATCTTCCTCTTCCTCTTCCTCCTCCTCATCATCTTCCTCCTCCTCCTCTCCTCCTCCTCCTCCTCCTCCTCCTCCTCCACCTCCCCCTCCTCCTCCTCCTCATCTTCCTCCTTCTCCTCCTTCCTTTTCCCTTTTCCCTTTTCCTCTTCTCTCTTCCATCCCTCCGACCCAAGGAACGTACAGCATCCGAGTATTAAACAAATGACACGGATTGAACCGCGATGATGTTCATCTTTTCTCGTATTGATCTCCCTCGGCCCAGCGGGATATTGATTCCGTTGTGTGCGCTTCGTTACGTTCGGTATGGAGTGTGTTTCGCGTGTATTTTCGTCCCGGAGTTTTTGTTATAAAAAGAACGTGCGGTATTGGTTGGTTAACTCCTCTTTTGTTGTTGTTATCTTGGTTATTATTGGTATAATTAATATTATTGTTGTTTTTGTTGTTGTTATTGTTATTATATATTGTATCCATTCATTTATTTACATAATGTTGTGTGTGGCTTGGGAAGCTGATAAAAGAGGTGTGGTGGAGAGAGAGAGAGAGAGAGAGAGAGAGAGAGAGAGAGAGAGAGAGAGAGAGAGAGAGAGAGAGAGAGAGAGAGAGAGAGAGAGAGAGAGAGAGAGAATTAATTTATATAACCTGAGAAAGGATGTTGCTAATATTTAACGCAACGCTCATGACTCGCATTCATATATTCAGATTTTTTATGCTACACACTTATTATTTTTTATGATGAAAATAAAAGCAAAAGAGTGTACACCAAAGGATTAATGGTTTCAGAAGTATACATGTACCGTCCTGTATAAAAAAGGGAGACCAGGATTTGCTTCTTGAATACGACGCTTGTATTTTGAAGGAGCAGGCCCTCGTTGGCACCGTCAGGAGAGGAACTAGGAAGACGGTGCCAGGAGGAGGGGCGAGGGTCGCTTGACAGAGGAAGGGCAGCAGTAATTGAGACTGTCAACACGCCATTCATGGATGTGTTTAGCGGGGAGGGGCGGGGCAGGGTGGGGAGGGGGGAAGGGGAAGGGAGAGAGGGGGAGGGAGAGGGCGTGATTGCGTCTTGTGGGAGATTTTCGGATTTTGGGGGTTACCGTGTGTGTCCTGGGAGTTGTGTTTTCCTTTCTCTCGAGTCTTAATTTTTTTTTTTTTTTTTTCTGTCTCTTTTTCGTACTCTTGTTCTCTAGTCTCTCTCTCTCTCTCTCTCTCTCTCTCTCTCTCTCTCTCTCTCTCTCTCTCTCTCTCTCTCTCTCTCTCTTTTTTTTTTTTTTTGCTTCTCTCTCTCTGTTCCTTCTCTTTCCCTCTTTTCCTTCTCTCTCCCTCTCTTTTCCTTCTCTCTCCCTCTCTTTTCCTTCTCTCTCCCTCTCTCTCCCCCCCTCTTCTCTCTCTCTCTCTCTCTCTCCCCTCTCTCTCTCTCTCTCTCTCTCTCTCTCCTCCCTCTCTCTCTCTCTCTCTGTTTCTCCCTCTCTCTCTGTCTCTCTCTCTCTGTCTCTGTCTCTCTGTCTCTCTGTCTCTGTCTCTGTCTCTCTGTCTCTGTCTCTCTGTCTCTTCTCTCTGTCTCTCTCTCTCTCTCTCTCTCTCTCTCTCTCTCTCTCTCTCTCTCCTCTCTCTCTCTCTCTCTCTCTCTCTCTCTCTCTCTCTCTCTCTCTCTCTCTCTCTCTCTCTCTCTCTCTCTCTCTCTCCTCTCTCCCCCCCCCAAAAAAAAAACTTCTCAACTCTTTCACTCTCTCCTCCTATCCTTTTTTCCTTTATTTCTCTCTCTCTCCCTCTTCTGTTATCCCCACCTTTTTGGACTCTCCTGTTTCCGTACCTGGCACCGTGAAATCGGCCTCCCTTGCTCCGCGCGGCCATTTCCTCCCACACACCCTCGTCCCCCTGAGCAGCTTGCAGTGTGTGTGTGTGTGTGTGTGTGTGTGTGTGTGTGTGTGTGTGTGTGTGTGTGTGTGTTTCGGGGTGCCTGTTTGAGCGTGCTTGTGCCTGATTGCGCGTGCCTGTGGTTTTATTCATTTGTGATATATGTTGGGTTTATTTTATGGGTGGTTTTTAATGGGTTGGGTGAAGTGACGGGGGTTTCAAGAGCGGCTGTTGAGGAGTGCTTGCCTGGTTGACTATCCTTACCTGGCACACCTACGCAGAGGGCCTGCCTGCTTGCTTGCCTGCTTGCCTTCTCTCAGCCTCCGCCTCCGCCGCCGCCAGCATCTCCTGGTCACATCTCCTTTAAACCTCCCACCCGAGAGGAATCTTCACACTTTATTGGCGGAAATGGCTTGTTTCGGGGCATGTCAGGGAGGGAGGGAGGGAGGGAGAGGGGGAGGGGAGGTATGGGTGAGGGAAAGGAAGGAGAAGGGGAAGGGGAGTGGGAGTGAGGGGTGGGGGTGGGAATTAGGGTGGGGGTGGATAAGGAGGAAGGGAGAGGGCAAGAGGGAAGGGGAGGGGAAGTGAAGGAAGAGGAAGGGAAAGGGGTGGTGGATAGGAGAGGGAAGGGGAAGAGGGGGAGGGGGAGAACCTGATGTTCACTGATGTTACAATTAGGAAGGAGGAGGAGCGGAGGGGGGGAAGGGGGGAGGGAAGGGAGCGAGGTCATCTTGCACACTGACATTGCAATTCAATGTGCCTCTGGGTGCGTGGAGATGAGTGTGCATTTGTTGAATTGTTACTTAGCACTTATGTTGTCTCATACTCTCGTGCATTTTAAGTCGTATTTAACTTTTGTTTGTTTCTCTCTTTCAGGTGAGTACACAGAGCGGTGCGTAGGCTGCCGGGAGAGGAATGTTGAAACTTCTCTTAATGTGAGTGAGACGCTCTTGTTCTGCTTTTCTTTATTGCTTTTGTCTTAGCTTCTGATTCCTTCGTCGGTGTCGTTACTATCGCCGTTCTGTCTCCGTCTCTGTCTGTCTGTCTGTCTCTTTTTTTCTCTCTCTTATTCGCTCTCTCTCTTATTCTCTCTCTCTCTCTTATATTCTCTCTCTCTCTCTCTCTCTCTCTCTCTCTCTCTCTCTCTCTCTCTCTCTCTCTCTCCTCTCCTCTCTCTCCCTCCTCCTCTCCCTCCCTCCCTCCCTCCTCCCTCTCTCCCCCTCCCCCTCTCCTCCCTCCCTCCCTCTCCCCTCCCCCTCCCCCTCCCTCCCCCTCCCTCCCTCCCTCCTCCCTCCCCCCTCCCTCCCTCCCCCTCCCCCTCCCTCCCCTCCGTCCCTCTCTCTTCGAAAACTTTTTAATCTCTTTCATCTGTTATATCTTTGAACCCAGTTTTTAGACATATATATTGGGAATGTCTTCGCCGTTGTTTGCGTAAAACGCTAGTTGTGTTATAGAATGTTATATAATGGTAGAACACTAGAACAGGTCCAGTTTTATTATTGTAATTTTTAAGGATATTTTTCTTGTTATTATTATTGTTATTAGTGTTGTTGTTTTTGTTGTTATTATTATTTTTTTTTTTATTATTATTATTATTTTTATTATTATATTTTATTTCTTTTTTCGTGTGACTATTCAATAAAATAAAACGTCGCCGAGGGAGGAAGATAGATAGATAGATAGATAGATAGATAGATAAATAGATAGATAAAAAAATTGAGAGAAAGAACGAAGGAATGAATCAATAAATAGATAAACGAAGAAAGAAAGAGAGAAAGAAAGAGGAGAAAGAGGAGGAACGAGCAAGGGGGCAGATAAGGAGGGGACACCCGAGGCCTTGTCAAGGTCGTGCGCACCGGGGGGGTCATGACCGCCGGATGGAAGAGCGAGACAGCCACGACCGGGCGGTTGCGTAATCGAATGAATAAGTAAGGGGGATCGCGCACCGCCTCATGCCGTTATTTCTTGTGAGGGGGGGGTCTTTTGTTTGTCTCTTTTTGTGTTATTTTTGATATTTTCTTTCTTTTTTTGTGATTGTTTTTAATTTTGTTTTCTTTTTTTTACGATTAGTCACCGGAATGGGTAATGCGTTTCTTCTTCTTCTTCTTCTTCTTCTTCTTCTTCTTCTTCTTACATCATATCGCCTCAGGAGTTAATGAGGATTGAGTGGGATTTAACATAGCGTCTTGCCGTTTGAAATGATTCGCGTTCATTTGTATTTATTTCCTTTCTCTCTACTTTCATCTCTTTTTCCCTTTCTCTTTTATTCTCTCTCGGCCTCTTTATTATTTCTCTCTGATTCTCTTTTTTTTCCTCTTTCTTTCTCCCATTTTTCTCTCTTTCTCTTACTTTTTTCCGTTTTCTTACTTTTCCTTTTTTCCCCGTTTCTCTTAGTCTTTCTGTATCATTATCTTGCTCTTTCTTTCCTGTTCTCTTTCTTTTTCCTTGCTCTTTCTCTGCCTCTCTCTCTTCATCTTCCTCTTTCTCCTTCCTCTTCCTCTTTCTCCTTTTCAACCTCTTCTCGTACTTTTGTCTCTCTCTTAGTCTTTCTCTCGCTTTCTCATTTTCCCCCTCTTCATTTCTCCTTCTCTCTCTTTGTCTCTCTTTCTCTCTCTCTCTGTCTCTCGTTTTCATCTTTTAATCTTTCTCGCTCTTTCTCATTGTCTCTCGTTTTCATCGTTTCTCCTTTCATCGTTCTCCCTTTCTCTCTCTTTCTCACTGTCTCTCTTCCCGTACCTCTGTCACCGTTCGTCAGGAAGCGTCGTCATGACCTCGGCCGCTTTACGACCCCGGCAACAACGCTCGACGCCGGTCACTCTGTTGCTATAATGACCCTTTTTTGTGTTTGTTTTGTTGTTGTTTAATAGTTACTGTTATTATTTTGATTTTCGCGTTTATTCCTATTATTTTTTTGTCTTTGGTGTTGGTTCATGTTTATTATTTTGTTTTTAGTGTTATTCGTATTGTTGTTGCTTTTGTTTTTTGTTATTTTTTATGTTTTTGTGAGTATTTTTGTTGTGCAGGTTATTTTCACTGTGATTGTTGTTGTTGATATTTCTGTTGTTGCTGATAGATACGTTGTCATTATGATTATTTTTGTTTTTGTTAATGGACGCAGGAAATTGAGAATATTTATGTCCTCATGGTCGTGTTTTTACATAACTTTCTTGTCAAAGAAGCTCGAAACTTTCGGCTGACAGGAGAGAGGAGGAGAGAGGATAAAAAGAAAGAAAAAAAAACTGTTGGTACGAGTTTCGACGAAGCAGCGCAAGAGCCATCAGGGGAACGCGAGCCGAGGGAGAAGGATGTGTTCATGAAATAAATAGATAAATAAAATAAAAATAATTTAAATAAATAAATAAATAAGGAAGAAATAAATGAAAATCGCGTAAATGATAAATAAATGAATGAATAAGAGAATAAATAATGATGGTGATGATAATGTTTCTTTGGTTTATTTTTTCTTAAGTATGTGATTATTTGATGAGGATGAACACCGTTATCATCAATAATCATCATCATCATCATCATAATGGTAATGATAATAATAATGATATTGATAATGATGATGATAAAAACAACAATCATATCCCATCATTATCATCTTCATATCACATCATCACCATCATCATCACCATCATCCATCATCATCATCATCATCATCATCATCATCATCATCATCATCACCATCACATCTCATCATCACCTCATCCTCATCATCATCATCTACCATCACCACTCCACCTCACCACCATCATCACACATCACCACCCCATCACCATCACCATCCATCATCATCACCACCACCACATCATCATCATCATCATTATTATCATCATCATCATCATCATCATCATCATCATCATCATCATCATCATCATCATCATCATCATCATCATCACATCCCATCACCATCACAATCACCATCATCATGATCATCTTCCCTCTTGTCCTCTGACATTTTCTCCATATTAAAAAAAAAAAAAAAAAAAAATAATAATCCAACAGTCCTATTCTTAGACCATATATTGCAGACGATGTTACTGTTTTGCTTTTTTGTTGACTGTGTTTATGGTGTTGAAAGCGGTGTAGAGGTAAGTGGGTCAGTGGTTTTACGCTGTCGGCGGTCCGCGGGAGCTGGGCGAGGGAAACCGAGAGTGATGGTAAGAGTGAATGGGTGGGTGGAGGGTTGGGTACGTGGCTAGGTGGATAGGTGGATGGGTGCGAGGGGGGGTGGATTGGTGGGGGATGGGGGTACGTGGGTAGGTTGATAGGTGGGTCGGTGCGAGGGTGGGTGGATTGGTGGGTGTGTGGTAGTGCGTGGGTGAAGGCGTGCTCACCCGTAAGTGAGTACAGGGTGGGTGGGTTGTGTGAGTAAATGTGTAAATGAGTGAGTGAGTTGAGTAAGAAAGAGATAAAGAAAGACAAGGCGAGAGAGAGAGAGAGAGAGAGAGAGAGAGAGAGAGAGAGAGAGAGAGAGAGAGAGAGATTGAAAGACAGAGACAAGAGGACAGACAGAAAGTTTATCGTTAGCAAAACTGAGGGAGTTTCGAGCGACGAAGAAAGATCTTTTTTTAGAAAGAGCGACAGACAAACAGACACACAGGCAGCATTTACTCCCGTCATTAGCATACCTGATAGAGTTTGAGAGAAGAATTAAACTTTTTTTTTTCCAGTGGAATAGCGCGCTCTTTAAAAACATAGATCGTCAAACAAGCGCATTAGAAAAAGAAAAAAAAGGGGGGGGGGAGAGAAAGAAAAAGCGATTATGTCATTCGCCCAAAGAGAAGACCTGTGAGTTGTTCCTGGAAGAAAAAAAATCTTTAAAAAGCTTTAAATGCATTCTCGGAATAGGTGGGGCAGATTTTTTCCCCCCTTTTATATTGTTCTTTTATTTTTTGTAGGCTTGTTTCCTTGTTTCTTATGATCTTATTTTTTGTAGATGGTTTCCATATTTCTATTATCTATTTAATGTTTGTATTTTCTTTTTGTATTTTTTATTTTTTCTTTATATGGTCGGGATGAGGATGTCCGGAGATCGAGGGGAAGCTGGAGGAGGGGAGGAGAGAGGAGGAGAAAGGGAGTGGGTGTAAGGGAGGAAAGGAGAGAGAGAGAGAGAGAGAGAGAGAGAGGAGAGAGAGAGAGAGAGAGAGAGAGAGAGAGAGAGAGAGAGAGAGAGAGAGAGAGAGAGAGAGAGAGAGAGCGAGCGAGCAGGGAACAGAGATGAAAGGAGGGTGATGCCATCCTGGGTTATTGCATGTGGGACATTGATACAGAGTGTAGTTTGAGACAAAGGCCGGTAAGCTAAGAGACAGACAGACAGACAGACAGACAGACAGACAGACAGACAGACAGACGGGGGCCAAACGATATCAGAGACGGAGATCGGGACAGTTCGAGAGGCTGGAGGGCTGGTGGGGGGGAGGGGGGAGTTACTTTATGAAAGGTCGCTTGGCTGGAGGCTCTGGCAAAGGACAGGGGGGAGGGGGGGAGGGGTATGGGGAGGGAGCTCTAATGCGGTTCTGTTGACGCGGAGAGTGATTTCGGCGTCGAAATCAGCCGTCTGGAGGGGGGGAGGGGTGTAGGGGAGGGAAGAGGGAAGGAGAAAGGGGAGAAGAGGAAGGTTGGAGGGAAGAGGGAAGAAGAAATGTGGAGGGAAGGGGATGGTTTTACAGGAAGGGGAAAGGGGAGGGTTGGAGGGCCGTGGGGAAGAGGGGAGGGGCGTATGGGAAAGTTAGAGGCGAGTTTGGAAGTCGGTGGATTGTGACTTTTGTTATATATTAAGTTAGTCAAGTGCTAGTGTTCCTCAAAACTTTTTTCACTTCATTCCCTCCTTAAGGGAATCTTGACGTCCTTGTTAGCTCTCCATTTGTTAGAAATCTTTATTTGCACTTGCAACTGTCAATCAGCATTTGTATTCTGTACAGTATTTGGCACTAATTCGAGGATGAGTCATAGATAATCCACATCTCCTCTCTGGTTCCACATCCAACGTGATTCGCATAAATGGGTTGTGGCAAATGGCAAGACTGATATGGCAACGGTGACTGATGCTGGAAGATGGCAAGAGAAGCATGACTGATATGCTAAGTGCATGACTGAGACAGGGAGCAACAGGACTTGACTTCGCTCGCCCGTCATGTAGTTTGAGAAATAGTGGTCTAAGGCGATGGGGGAGAAGGAGGGTATGTGAGGTAAAGGTGGCGTGTGACCTTACTGTGCGTCTGTTAGGGTATTAAGGGTGTGTGTATGGGCGGGAGAAGGGTTGGGGGGTCAGGGTTGTACAGCGACGTGGATAGCAGTGGGTGGGGAGAAGAATTGTTTATCGATGCGGGTGTTTGTGTGTCTGTGGTGGTGACATTTGCCTCGTGTTTTGTCTGTATGTCTTTCGACGTCGTGTTCCTTGTTTATCCCTGGCTGGTATGTCGCGTCGTTTATAGAGGGTTTTTGATGGTTGTTTACGTGTTTGAAGTTGTTTGAAAAACAAGACTGAGTGTATGTAATGACCCCGATTGACCTTGTAGTAATATGTATTGGTAATTAATGTTTTTTTATATGTAGACGTGGAAAGGGTGGTATATAGTTAGAGTAAAACTTCAGTAATAGATGGTAGATTTTGAAAGGGTCGTGAAAGTTGTGGTAGTATATGGCAGAGTAATAAAACTGTCACGTTTTTATGACGTTTCTGTTTTTCTGGTGTTCATATTGTCAAGGATGATTCCCGCAGTCACAGGAAAGGACAGACACAATAAACCTTGATATTGCATCCGGCAACCTCGGTTCATCTTGCATCAGTCTGGTTGATTGCGCTTGGCCCCCTTAGGATACGAGAACCGCTGACATACAGTCATTTGGGGCCAATTTGTCTCTCGTAAAGCTTTTACTTATAGACCGTGTAGCTGTTGTGATTTTTGTTTTTGATTTTTGTTTGGTGCCGAACTTTCTTTTGCAGTTATGTGCTGAAGGCTTTGTGCTGAAGGTTTTAGATGAGTGATTTAGTTATATTCGAATTAAAGCATCATTTAACTTTACTGTGTTCATAATTTCGAAACTTAGAATAAATTACGTCAAGTCTGAAATAGATAGAGAGAAATGTGTAATATTTACCTTCAAGGTTGAAACGAAAGTATGATGATTCAGTAAATGTTATTTCGTTTTTAGCGTCAGTTGTAGAGAGTAATATATCTATTACAAATGTCAAAAACGATAGAATATTTCAGTCGATATAGATGTACTCCCTTCCAGAGGCAGACTATAGATCCGTTGCACGAGCTCGCTCTCTGAATGGATTAATCCATGTGAATGGGCAGTCCTCACGTATCATATGCAGATTATTTTGTTATTTAATCGATTTCGTCTAAAATTACCATCCGGGGTCGCCGAGCTTCCTCGCTCATGTATTTTTGTGCCTGAGCTGTGGAATGGGGGCGCGCGAGGTTGTTCACCTTGAATTGTGCTTGGGAATCTGAGGTATTTTGGTAGGGAGGGTAGGAAGGAAAGGTAGGGAGGGGGAGGGAAGGAAAGGAGAGGGGAGGGAGGGAGGGAGAGGGGAGGGGAGGGGGGGTGGGAGGGTAAGGGGAGGAGGGACGGAGAAGGGGAGAAAGGGTGAGAAGTAGAGAGGGAGGGAAGAAGAGAGAAAAGGAGGGAAGGAGGGAGAAAGGGGGAGAAAAAAAGAGAGTAAGTGGGAAAAGGAGTAAAAGAGAGAGAGAGAGTGAGGGAATCATAGTGTGAAGGAAGGGAGAGGGAGGGAAGGGGAAGGGAAAAGAGGGAGAAAGGGGGAGAAGGAGAGAGGGAGGAAGAATGGGAAGAGAGAGAGAGAGAGAGAGAGAGAGAGAGAGAGAGAGAGAGAGAGAGAGAGAGAGAGAGGAGAGAGAGAGAGAGAGAGAGAGAGAGGAAGGAGGGAGGGAGGGAGGGAGGGAGGGGGGTTGTGTGTGTGTGTATGTGTTTAGGAGACTCAAGTTTTCCAGGAGCTTGCATGTTTGGAGTTCGCATTTCACGTTGGGTAGAATTATGCGAATGTGATTGAAGAGAAGAGGCATATAAGTTAGAATGATGTTCGACCGATGGCAATGATGATAATGGGGGCATAGAGAGAAATAGTAATGGCAGGAAAATTTAATGGAATAAAGACAAAGTAGGAGATCCTAGCTATTGGCTCTCAAGCCTCGCGTATAATTTTAGCCCGATTGGGGGGGATTCATCACAAGAGTAAAGCGACGTCGGTTCATATAACGAGCCACTTAAGAGGGAAGCGTTGTAGGATGTAGGATGCGTTGTAGGATCGGGTGGTGGCGGCGGCCAATGCCAAGGTCGCGAAAGTGGCACTGGCGGAAGGGGCGAGCACCTGAACTTCAAGGCCGGTCCTTGATGGGGAGGGCCAGCTGGTGGGGGATGGGGCTGAGGGGCTTTGTGAACGCTCTGTCGTGTTTTTGTTACTCCTACGCACGTAAGGACGCTCAGGCGATCGCTCGGGGAGGGGGGAGGGGGGAGGGGGGAGGGAGAAGGGCCGCGTGCGGGGCCCGGTGGCTCGATGAGGGGTAGCCGCTTTCGGGGCCGGGGCCGAACGGGACTTTTGCTTTCTGAGCGTGGGGAGTGCTCGGACAGGGGCGGGTGGCTTGTGAGAGGGAAAGAAAGGTATAAATAAGGGAAAAATTTAGGATCGACCCTTACTCTCTCCCGGGCGCTCAAATCTCTCTTCCCTCTTCTCTCTTCCCCTCTCTTTCTCCCCGGTCCTCTCTCTCTCTCCGGTCTCTCCTTCTCGGCCCTCCCCTGGGTCTCTCTCTAGGCTCTCTCTCTCTCTCTCTCTCTCTCTCCTCTCTCTCTCCTCTCTCTCTCCCCTCTCCTCTCTTAACCTCTCTCTCTCTCTCTCTTCTCTCTCTCTCTCTCTCTCTCTCTCTCTCTCTCTCTCTCTCTCTCTCTCTCTCTCTCTCTCTCGGGGGTGGCGAAGAGGTGGGAGCCGTGACGTCACAAAATATGCCCTTATGAAGGAACTCATCCGTGTCTCAAACTGACGAAGGCTCAGGAGGAGGGGGGAGGGGGGCGCTGATGACTGAAAAACAATAATGTCTTGTCTGCGTTGAGCTCGTCCTTTGTGCGATGCTTCTGACTGGGAAGAGGAACACATCCGGAATCGTGGAATATGAAGATGTGTAGGTTGGGGAAGAGGGAGAGGAAGGGAGGGAGGGAGTGGGTGGGAGGGATGGAGGGAGGGATGGAGGGAGAGAGAGGGAGAGAGAGGGAGAGAGAGGGAGAGAGAGGGAGAGAGAGGGGAGAGGGGGGAAAAAGAGGGAGAAAGGGGGAAAAAAAAAAGGAAAAGGAAAGGGGAAAGAGAAAAGAGAAAAGAGGGGAGGAGGGAAAAAACCCCAAGGGAAGGAAAAAGGGAGAGGGGGGGAAAAGGGAAAAGGGAAAAAAGAGGGAAAAAGGGGTGGGAAAAAGAAGGAGAGGGGGAAAAGGGGAAAGGGGGAAGAGAGAGGGAGAGAGAGAAAGAGGGGGAGAGAGAGAGAAAAAAGGGGGAGAGGGGGGAGAAAAAGAGAGAGGGGGAGAGAGAGAGGGGAAAAGGGGAAAGGAGGGGAAGGGGGGAGGGGGGGTGGTTTTTGGGGTTGTTTTTTGTTTTTTAGGGGGACCCCAATTTTTTCCGGAGTTGAAATTGGTTTGGAGTTCGCATTTCCCCGTTGGGTAAATTATGCGAATGTGTTTAAAAGAGAAAGGCATATAAGTTGAATGATTTTTTCGCCGATGGAAATGATGATAATGGGGCTATAAAACAGAAAAAAGTAATGGGGGAAAAATTTTTAAATTTGGGATTAAAATAAAAATTTTAGAAAACCCTAGCTTTTGGGCTCTAAAGCCTCGGTATAATTTTGGGCCCGTTTTGGGGGGGGTTTTCATCCCCCCAAAGGTAAAGCGAACGTGGGTTCTTTAAAACGAGCCATTTAAGGGGGGAAGCTTTTGTAATGTAGGAATGCGTTGTAAAATCGGGTGGTGGCGGGGGCCAATCCCAAGGTCGCGAAAGTGGCCCTGGGGGAAAAGGGGGGGCCCCCGGAACCGGGCCCCGGCCCTTTGATGGGGGGGCCACTGGTGGGGGATGGGGCTGGGGGGCTTTGTCCGCCCCCTGCCGTGTTTTTGTTACTCCTACGCACGTAAGGACGCTCAGGCGATCGCTCTCTGGGAGAGGGTGGATGGTGGAGGGAGAGAGAAGGGTTTCCCCCTTTTTCCCTTTCTCGCCGCCTTTTTCCCGCTTTTGCCCCCGGTTTTTTTTTATTTTTTTTCCCAATTTTTTTTTTTTTTGGCCCCCCCCCCCCCCCCCCGTCTTTTTATCCCCCCCCCCCCATTTCGTTTTTTTTTTTTTTTATTTCTCCCCCCTCTCCCCCCTTTTTTTTTGGCTTTCCCCTTTTCTCTTTCCCCCTTTTCTCATCTTTTTCTCCTTCTTTTCTTTTTATGGCCCTTTTTTTTCCGTTTTCTCTCTCCTCTCTCCTCTTTCCTTTTCTTCCCCAATCTTCCCCCTTCTCTCCCCTCCTTCCTCCCTCTCTCCCCCTCTCTCCCTCCTCATCTCTCCTTCCCCTCTCCTCTTTTCCCTCTCCCCACTCCCTCTTCTCCCCCCCTCTCTCACTCTCTCCCTCCCTTTTTCCCCCTCTTCTCCCCCCTTCCTCCCCCCCCCTTTTCTTTCCACCTCTCTCCCCTCTCCCTCTCTAATCCATCCTCTCTCATTTTAACCCCCTTTCAACTCCCCCTTTTCCTCCCAAAAATCTACCCAACCCCTCTCTCCTCTCTTCTCCCCCCCAAATTCTCTCCCCCCTCCCTCCAAATTCTTCCTCCCCAATACTCCTCCCCCTCAAATCTCATTTCTCCTCTCCCCCTCTTCTCCACTCTCTTCCATCCTCTCTCTCTCTCCCCCCATTCTCCCTCTTTAAAAAATTTTTTAATTCCCTCTCTTCTTCTCTCCTCTCCCCGGGGGGGGCGAAGAGGTGGGACCCTTTTAAAGGGTCAAAAAATGCCCTTAAGGAACTCATCCGTGTCCAACTGACAAAGGTAAAGGAGGAAAGGGGGGGGGGGGCGCTGATGCGGAAAAAACAAAAAGGGTCTTGTCCTGCGTTGAGCTCTTTTTTTTGGGTGGCGGCTTCTGGGGGGAAAGGGGAAAACCACCCGGGAATCGGGAAAATTTTAATGTTTGGTTTGGGGGAAAAAGGGAGAGGAAGGGAGGGGAAGGGTGGGTTTGGGGGGAGGGATGGGGGAAAGGGGGTTTGAGGGGGGGAGGAGAGGGAGAGAAGAGGGGGAGAGAGGGGGAAGAAAAAGGACCCGAGAGGAGAGAAAAGAGGGAGAGAAAAGGGAGAGAAGGAAGGAGAGGGAAAGAAGGAAGAGAAAGAGAAAAAAGAGAGAGAGAGAGAGAGAGGGAGGAGGAAAAGAGGAGAGAAAAGGAAGAGGAAAGTGATTGGGGGGAAGTGAGGAGGGAGGAGTGAGTCCCCGTAAAAGTGAGTAAACCCAACCCCCGTTTTCCCCCCCGGCGATGATTTCCGTGCCCCGGGTGATGTTTTGAGTAAAAGTAGGTTTATTGGGTGAGGGAGGGGTGATTAAACCGGGGGTTGAGGGGTTGTCAACATGGCCGCTGGGAAAGAAATTTAAAAATGAAAAAGAAAAAGAATATAGTTTAAACATTTAAATTTAAATTTAAAGGGTTTTAAACCAGCCTCTTTGACAGAGAGGGGAAAGGGGTTTTTTTGGAGTAGGGGGGAAAGGAGGAGGGGAACAGGGGGGGGGGAGGGGGTGGGGGGGGAAAAAAAGGGTAAGGGGGGGGGGGCCCAGGGGGAGGGGGGTAAATAACCCATTTTCGACAACCCCCACACCCCCCCCCCCCCCAAAGTGGTCGGGAGTGGGGGGCCTTTTTTGGCCCCCCCCTGGGGAGTTTTTTTTTCACAGGAGTTCGCCCCGGCGGGCCTTGCATAATGCCATTTCCCCGGTGGGGGGATGAAAATGATGAAAACCCTCCGCTCGGGGGTTTGGTCTCTTTTTTGCAACGGACCGGGGGTTTAATGGGGCCCCCGGGGCCGCCCCTTTTCTTGGGGGGGACCTTGGAAATGCGTTTGGAGTAGCGGATCCGGGGCCCCCCCTTTTTTCCTCCTCGGCGGGGGAATACCGGGAAAAGGAGGAAAACCCTTTCCCCCTTTTTCCCCTCCTTCCCCCCCCCTTTTTCCCCCTTAAACCCCCCCCTCGCCCCTCCTTCCCCCCCTTCCCCCCCCCCTACCCTCCTCCTTGTACCCTTCCTCTTACTCTCTTATTCCCTTCGTCTCTTCCCCCTTCCCCATTCTTTCTTGCCCCCCCTCCCCTATTCCTTCTTTCCCCTTCCCCCTCTTCAACTCATCCCTCCACCCCTCCTTTCCTCTTCCCCCTTCCCACTCCTTCCCCTCATCCTTCCACCCCCTCTTCCCTCCACCCCTCCTCCCGAGGCGTGGTGGAGAGCAGCCTCCCTCCGGCCGCGGCACGCACTCGCGGCTGAGATAATTTTCGCTTTGGGAAATTTGAAAAAGGGGGAATGCCCCGTGGGGGGGGCTCTTCCGGGAAGGGGGGGGGCGGGGGGGGGGGGGGGGGGGGGGGGGGGGAGGGGAACCGAAAGGAAAAAATGTATTTCCCGGCCCCGGGAAACATCTTTTCCCCAGGGGGGGGTTTTTTTTTTTAATTTTTTAAACATTTTTTTTAAATTTGTTATTTTTTTCGTTTTTTTTTTGGGGGGTGGGTGGGGGTTTTTTTAAGAAAAAAAGCCCGGTTTTTTTATTTGTTAATTTTTGGGGGGATAAGTTTTTTTTGTTTTTTTAAGGAGGGGGTTTGGAAAGGTAAGAAAATGGCCGGGGGGGGGGGGGGGGGGGGGGGTTAAAAGGGGGGAGGGGGGAAAAGGGGAATTTATGGGCAAAGGGGCTAAAGTGGGGTTGGGGGAGGGGGGGTTTTGGGGGCCCGGGGGGTTTGGGGGGGGGGAAGGGGGGGAAGGAAAAGCGCCCGGGGCCCGGTTTTTTGATGTGAAATTAAACAGATGGCCAGATCCCCCCCGAGGGGACCCCAAGGGGCACTCCCCCTTAAACATCGCCCTTTTGTCCACCCCGGGAAGGGGTTTTTAAAATTGGGGGCCCGACCTGGGGCCCCGGGGGGGAAAAAGGGGGCCCCGGAACGGAGGGAGGGGGGGTTGAAAGGCGGGCGGCAGGCAGGCGGGCGGGCGGGCAGGCAGGCAAGGCAGGCGGGCGGGGCACGGCAGGGGGGGGCAAACAGGCAGGCACACGGCGGGAAAAAGGGCGGGGCAAAAAAAACAGGGCCGGGCAAACAGGCAGGGAGGGGAAACAGGCAGGAAGGGCAGGAAAGGGGGAAAACGGGGCGGGCAAACAAAAAAAGGGCGGGAAAAGGGAAGGCAAAAGGGGGAAGGCAGGCAGGCGGGGCCAAAAGGAGGAAGGAAAAGGCAAAACAGGGCAAAGGAAGGGGAAGGAAAAACGGGCCCAAAAAGGAAGAAGGCGGCAAACAGGAAAGGGAAGCGGCAGGCGGGAGGGGGCGGGCCCCAAACCCCTTCCGGACTGGAGGGGGCCAAATGGGCCAAAAAAAGGGGGAAAAAGGCAGGGAAGGCGGGCGGGAAACAGGCGGGAAAGGAACCCAGGCAGGAAAAGGCGGAAAGGAGGCGGCCCGGGGCGGGCCCGGCCCAAGGACAAGGCAGGAAAAAACAGGCAGGCAGGCAGGGAAAAAAGGCAAAAAAGGCAAGGGAAAGGAAGGGCAGGCCCAGAAAGACACGGAGGGAAAACCGGACGGCCCCTACGGGGTGAAAGAGGGGGGAGGATGAAAAAACCGGGAAAGGACAAACGGGAAAAATAGAAAGTTCCCAAAGAAAGCGAGGAAAAGGGAAAAAAAACGAAAAAGGGAAGGGAAAAAAAAAAAACCCAAAAAAAAAAAAAAAAAAAAAAGGAAGGAAAGGGAAAAAAGGATGAAAAAGGGGGGGGGGGAAAAAGAGCAAAAAACAAACCGAAAAAAAAAGAAAAAAAAAAAGAACAAAAAAAAATAAAAAAAAAAAAAAAAAAAGAAAAAAAGGAAAGAAAAAAAAAAAAAAGAAAGAAAAAGAGAAGGAATGGAGGAAAGAAAGAAAAGAAAAGAAAAGAAAAAGAGGAAATGGAGGAAAGAAAGAAAAGAAAAGAGAAGGAAAAAAGAGGGAATGAATGCACGAGTGTTGGGCGAACACGTTGAAGGAGTGCAGACGCCCCGAGCTCCGAGCTGACACGCACCCGCATGGACAGCGTCATGCACGAGCCACGGCGATCCGGCCCTGTGCGAGTTATCAGCGAGCCACCGTTAATTATGTCCTCGATGAGAGCCTTGGGTTTCGCCGTGACGTGTACCGAGAGTGTGTTTGGAGGGCGCTGAGAACAGAGTATTATTGTTGTTATTTTCTTTTTCTTTCCTTTTTTTGCGGTGGGGGAGGGGGGAGGGAGGGAGGGAGAGAGGGGATGTAGGCACAGCTGTCGAAGATCAGCTGTTCGCGCAGCATTGTTGTCATCTGCATCGGGGTCGTAAGAAAGGGAGGAATGCGGGATGAGTGACGTCATTCTCGCTGCGACATGTCACTCTGCTCTTCTTCGTCGTCGCTCGCTCGACGATCCTCTCGACGCGGGCGTGGGCGGAGGGGGAGGAGGAGGGAGAGAAGAAGAAGAAGAAAAAAAAAGGAGAAGGAGAAGGAGAATAAGGAGGAGGAGAAGGGAGTAGAGGGAGAGGAGGGCGTGGAATGCCAAAGCTACCAGCCCGCGTTCTTATCCCTCTCCCCCTCCATTCTCCCCTCCCTCACCCTCCTCTCTCACTCTCTCTCGCCTTAATCTTACCCCCTCCCCCCTCTATTTAATCTTACTCTTCCTTTTTTGTTGTTCTTATCCCCTCCTCCTTTTCTTATCGCCGTTTTTCTTATCGCTTTTTTTCCTCACGTTTTCCTTTTTCTGGTCGCGGACGAGATAAGCTGCAGCGGAGTTCCGTGCCCTGAGGGAATCTTTGTCCTTGTTTGGCACTTTCGGTTATGCTCGTTTGTGTTATTTGTTTGTTGATGCCACGGGTTCCAAACAAGTTGATATATGTTTGTTGTCTTAAAAAAAGATAAAAAGATGGGAGGGAAAAAGTGCAAGAGATAGCTGGCTGTAGGTGGCGTGCGCTTGTATGTGTTTTGACCAAATATTTACCTTTTGTCTTTTTCTCGCCTTTGAAGAGCAAGAAGTGATGTAATCTCCGCGCGCGCCGGGGCCCACCAGCGCCGATAAACCGAGTGAAGACGTAATAGACGCATTCCGCGCTTAATGGTGACGATTTCCGGCGCGTTGGGGGTGGGGTGGGGGGAGAAAACTGGCCTTTGGGGGGTGCTTATGCGGTAGGGGTGGGGTGGGGGTGGAGGAGGGGGGATGAAGGTATGGGGTTGGGGGCAGAGGTGGTCTAGGGTTGGGGGATGAAGGTGTTAATGTTATCTCGGGAAAAGCCTTTTCCTCGGATGATAAAAGGTGGGGGGAGGGGGGGGGGTTGGCTTCGTTGTGCTTAATTTGTCTGTTTTTTTTCTGCTTTTGTTTTTTGTCAAGGGCTTTTGTTTGTCGTCTTGTCATTTTTGTTATTGTTACTGTTGCCGTTTGGTTGGTCTGTATTTTATTCAATCAGATTCGACGCTTGTTGTATTTGTATTTACTCGAGCTTCTGTAGAGTGAGAACTGATCTTGAGAATTATAAG
>NC_051389.1:57732511-57742654 GCF_015228065.2 Penaeus monodon | reverse complement strand
AGGGGGAAAAAAGGAGAGAGGAGAGAGAAGGAGAGAGAGAGAGAGAGAGAGAGAGAGAGAGAGGGAGGGAGGGAGAGGGGGGGGGAAGAGAGAGATAGGGGTTAGGGAGCGGAAAGTCCTGCCAGAGAGGAACTGAGATAACGGGGTCTTTGGATAGTGATTATAACTTTGCCGTGATGGTTGTTTAGGGAAGATGATGGTGATGATAGTAACATAGTTTAAGAAAGTTGCTGCAGATATTTCCGTGTTGATATAGCATACTCGTAACCATTAATTTGCATTCGCCTCTTGTCTGTTGTTGGTTTTCCTCATATCCTTATCGTCAACGTCATCAGTATTTTTATTGAGGGTGCCATTACTGCAATTTGTGATGCCATTGTTATTTATGATGCCATTACAATTGAAATCGTTGCCATTGTGTCGCAATGATTGCTATTGTAAATTCATTTACATATTCACAGGAATGTAAACAAATGTACTAATTCCCCAATTTCTCTTCCCCAGGTAAGTGTTGCAAAGGAGACAGCGTGAACAACCCCCCCCCCCCCCATCTCCCCCTTAGTTGGTAGGTAAGTATCCTTGGTGTCAACCCCCCCCTTCCCCTCCCCCCACAGCAGTGCCTCGGGTCGTTATGTTTCCTCGGGAAGTTTTGTGCTTCATCCTGCCGTTAATTTCACCGTTGAAGGAGGATTATTGGCGCTCGAGTGAGGGATTCGGGCTGTAATATGCTGCTGGGTGATGGACGGGCGGCGGGCGTGGGTGGGGGCGGGGTGGGGGTGGAGGAAGGAGGAGGGAGGGAGGGGGTGGCGGAGGGCGGAGGGAGGGGGGCAGGGCCAAGGTGCCGAGCGCCCCGGATCTCTGTATCTCGCTTTAAACTGGCACTCTGTGTCTTCCGCTTTTGTTTATTACGTCTTAAGCTTTCTGTATCTTTATCTCTTTTTTATGTCTGTATCGACAGGATATATATATATATATATATATATATATTATAATATATATAATATATAATATAAATATATATAAAATATATTATTATATTATACATACATACACACAAAACCACCACACACACACACACACACACACACCCCACACACACACACACACACACCCAACACACACACACACACACACACACACACAACACACAAAACACACACACACATACATACATTATAATATACAATAAGATACACCCTATATATATTTATATATTATATATATATATATATATTATATATTATTATATATATATATTATATACATATTATATATACATATATGTATATATATATATATATCAGCTCAAGTCAGTGCCGGATAAATAGAGATGGTGACTCGATAAAAACACCGGGCGGAAGGCAATGGCAAAACCACCGCTCTAAATTGCTAAGAGAAAAATCATGGTAGCCCATGATCGTCAAGGCCGCGGTGGCCGAGTGGTTAGAGCGTCGGGCTCAAAGACTGTCGCGGCGGCAATCTGAATTCGAGGATTCGAATCACCGAGCGCCGCGTTGTTCCCTTGGGCAGGGAACTTCATCTGATTGCCTACCTGGCCACTGAGTGGCCGGGCCGGCCCAGGTCAAAGTTCTGGTCCCAAGCCCGGATAGATAGAGAGAATGATTACCAAAAAAGGGTACCACCGGCACTCTCCGTGGAAAGGAACTGGGGACCCTACCACGTACTCACTCCAAGAGCATCACAACATGAAAACTACAATTAAGTATCATGCTGTGACCACGGCGGCTCAGACATGAACCTGCCGTTAAAAAGAAGAAGAATACATATATATTTATATATATATATATATATAATATATATATATATATATATATATACACATACACATACACATACACATATACATATACATATACACATACACACACACACACACACACACACACACACACACACACACACACACACACACACACACACACACACACACACACACACACACACACACACGCACGCACGCACGCACGCACGCAAGAAAAAGAAAAGAACGAAAGAAAAAGAGAGAGAGGGAAGGAAGAGAGAAGAAGAGAGAAGAGGAGAGGAAAAGAAAGAGGAGAGAGCACTGTGCGGCCTCAGCCAGCCGGCCAGCTCGCTTCTTGGGCCGCGCCGACACCTGGCAGATTAGGACCGAGGCTCCTTCGAGATGCGGACACCCGTGAGGCTGACATGGGTGTGTGTGGTACTGTATGAGGGGGAGGGGGAGAGGGAGGGAATGGGTGAGGGGGAGGGATTGCATATCATGGTATCCCCCCCGGCGTGCCCCAAAGCCTGTAGGCAAGAAGAGTTTGACCTTTAAGCCAAGTACCCGGCTGTGGGGGGGCTGATCACTCACCCTTAAGCTGCCTCCAGACTCCTTGCCTCTCTCTCTCTCTCGGTCTCTCTTTGTTCTTTTTGCTCTCTCTCTCTCTATATCTATATCTGTCTTAATCTCTATCTCTATCTCTATCTCCCTTTCTCATTCACTCACTCACGCTCTTTCTTTTCTCTCACTCACTTTCTCTCTCTTTTTCTCTCACTCTCTCACCCACCCTCGCTTGCTCTCGTTATCGACTGCAAGCCCGGTCAGCGTAGGAGATGGGTCGGGCTAGGTCAAGGAAGGGAGGCTCGAGGAAGGTGGTATATTTCCCCGCACTCTTTGCCTCCCTTTTCCCTGTGACAAATAGGATCACGTGCTTCTTGAAAAAAAAAAATTCTTACCTCTCCTTTCTTCTTCCTCGCCGCATCTCCTTTCCCTCTTTCACTTTTTTTCTGTATTATCCCTTTCTCGTTCTTTTCCGCCATCATCATAATCATCATCATCTCGTTCTTCTTTTTCTCCTCCTCCCCTCCCTCTCTTTATCATAATTATAATCATAATCATGATTATAACTATAATCATTATTATCATCCTCTCCTTTTTCTCCTCCTCCTACCCCCTTTCCGCTACCCACCTCATCTTCTCATCCTCTCCTTCTCCGCCTCCTTCCCCACTCCCCTCTCCTCCTCCTCTTCCTCCTCTTCCTCCTCTTCTCCTCCTCCTCCTCCTCCTCCTCCTCCTCTTCCTCCTCCTCCGCCTCCTCCTCGTTCCCTCTTCCTCCACCCCCACTCCCCTCTCCTCCACCTTCTCCGTCCCCTTCCCCTTCCCCTTCCCCTACATACCCCATCCTCTCCCTCTTTTCCCCTTCCCCATCCCCTTCCCCTTCCCCATTCCCATCCCCTTCCCCTTCCCCTTCTCCTACGCCTTCCCCTTCTCCTTCCCCTTCCCCTTCCCTTTCGCATTATCCCTTTAGGTCTGCAACCTAGAATTCGAGAGTAACATCGTCACCGCATCAACTCTTGAGTCATTAATTTCGATTGCCGATAAGCTGTTGGGTAATGGAGTGCAAACCCGTAGGTGATTTTAGGGGAAGGAAATTGGGGAAGGAGGCAGGCGAAGGGGGCCTAGGTGCCTTTTTGTCTCTTTTCTGTGTTTCTTTCTGTTTGTTTTTTCTTCTTACCGTTTTATTTTTTTCCCCATTACCTGTGTTTGTTTATCTGTCTTTCTTTCTCTTTCTCTCTCCTCCGTCTCCCACTTTCTCTCCCTCCGTCTCCCCCCTTTCTCTCTCCCTCCCTCTCCGTCTTCCACTTCTTCCTCTCGCTCCCTCCCTCCCTCCTCCCTCTCCCTCTCTCTCCCCCCCTCTCTCTCTCCCTCTCCCTCTCCCTCTCCCTCTCCCTCTTTCTCTCCCTCCCTCCCCCTCTCCCTCCCCGACGCCCTCATCGGCTGCTAGGAACGACCGACCTCAACATTCCGCGCCATCAGCCCTTTCAGTGGCTCAATTGTCGCAGTTTTATATCCTATTACAAGGGTGGCGCTTGAGGCTTGCGTGTGCGTGCTTGCTTTCTTGCTTGTAATCTTGCCTGTAATCTTGCCCTAGTTCTCTGATGTTTTTTTTTTATCTTGATTTTATTGGTGTTGTGTTATGGGTGGAATGTCGTTGTATACGGTTCGGTTCGTCTTTCCTTTCTCTCTCTTTTTTTCTTTCTTTCTTTCTTTTTTCATGTTTCGGAGGTAAAGTAGAGATGTCGGTCGTGGATGTTTGGTAGTTTTTTTCTGTTTGTTTCTTTGTTTAAATTTGTCGTTTCGAGCGTCGTGTGGGCGTGGGCGTGCGTGGGCGGGGGTTTGTTTACATTCAGGCGTGGCGGTGGCTATGGTGGCGTTCCGGGCGCAGTGGAAGCAGGAGGAGCGATTGGGCGCCGAACGTTAATCACCGCCCAAGCACTGATTAACCTTTGGGTGCTAATGAATGAAAGGGGGATGCGTGATTGAGCTCGGTGGCGGTGCGGCGTATGCAGCGATCAGGGGGATTGGTCGGGTGTAGGGTGTGTGTGTGTGTGTGTGTGTGTGTGTGTGTGTGTGTGTGTGTGTGTGTGTGTGTGTGTGTGTGTGTGTGTGTGTGTGTGGTGTGTGTGTGTGTGTGTGTGTGTGTGTGTGTGTGTGTGTGTGCGGTGTGTGTTGTGTGTGTGTGTGTGTGTGTGTGTGTTGTGTGTGTGTGTGAGAGGAGAGAGAGAGGAGAGAGAGAGAGAGAGAGAGAGAGAGAGAGAGAGAGAGAGAGAGAGAGAGAGAGAGAGAGAGAGAAGAGAGAGAGAGAGAGAGCGAGAAAGAGAAAGAGAAAGAAAGAGGAAGTAAGTGAGAGAATAAGAGTAGTTTACTATTTTCGTGTTTTGGTTGTGATTCTCTCTCCTCCCTCCCTCCCTCCCTTCCTCCCTCCCTCCCTCCCTCCCTCCCTCCCTCCCTCCCTCCCTCCCTCCCTCCCTTCCCTCCCTCCCTTTCCCCCCTCTCCCTCACCCCCTCCCCCTCCCCCCTCTCCCCTCTCTCCCCCACCACCTTAAAGCAGTGTCGCACCATAGGAAAATCGAAGCATACTCTTGTAGGTATTTGTCTTGTCCTTCCAACGTTCTCCCATTGAGGGCAGTGTGTGTGTGTGTGTGTGTGTATGTGTGTGTGTGTGTGTGTGTGTGTGTGTGTGTGTGTGTGTGTTGTGTGTGAGAGAGAGAGAGAGAGAGAGAGAGAGAGAGAGAGAGAGAGAGAGAGAGAGAGAGAGAGAGAGAGAGAGAGAGAGAGAGCGAGCGAGAAAGAGAAAGAGAAAGAGAAAGAAAGAGGAAGTAAGTGAGAGAATAAGAGTAGTTTACTATTTTCGTGTTTTGGTTGTGATTCTCTCTCCCTCCCTCCCTCCCTCCCTCCCCTCCCCCTCTCCCTCTCCCTCTCCCCCTCCCCCTCCCCCTCCCTCTCCCTCTCTCCCCCCACCACCTTAAAGCAGTGTCGCACCATAGGAAAATCGAAGCATACTCTTGTAGGTATTTGTCTTGTCCTTCCAACGTTCTCCCATTGAGGGCAGTGTGTGTGTGTGTGTGTGTGTGTGTGTGTGTGTGTGTGTGTGTGTGTGTGTGTGTGTGTGTGTGTGTGTGTGTGTGTGTGTGTGGTGTGTGTGTGTGGTATGCGCGTGTATGTCTTGTGTGTCTGTGTTTGTATGAAAGAGAGGGAGAGGAAGAGAGAGCGAGAGAGAGAGAGCGAGAGGCGGAGGAGAGAGAAAGAGAGAGAGAGAGAGAGGAGCTTGTATGAGAGAGAGGGAGAGAGAGAGAGAGAGAGAGAGAGAGAGAGAGAGAGAGAGAGAGAGAGAGAGAGAGAGAGTGAGTGAGAGAGAGAATAAGTGAGAGAATGAGAGTAACGTCATCTGCGGCACTCGTCAGCTGTGTGTGGTGATGCTGAGTAAACCGGAAAGACTGAAGATAAGTACAGTGACATTACAAGGCACGCTTATGGAAAAAAAGAAAAAACGTTGAAGCATCGAAAATACAAGACGTAAGATAAGAATAGATGAAGGAAGAAAAAAATAAATATGGGAATTTTTTCTTCTCTTTTTTCTCCTCCTCTTCCTTCTCCCCCTCCTCCTCCTTCTTCTTCATTCCTCCCTTCCTTCCTATCTTCCCTCTCTTTCTCTTCACGGCCGTGTTTTGGGAGCGGAGAGCGCCGCGCCGTCGAACGCCAGTGGAGCCATTCGGAAGCGTAGGAGCAAGCGTCGAGGTGTGACGTAACGCAGAGCGAGGTGGCGTGACTCCGGGCGTGACTGAGAGATGGCTGCTCCCAACATAACCCGGAGACGCGCGCATGCCATACTGGGGGGACACTCCTCATAGTCGGCTCGGTGTGTGTGCGATCGTCGGTCACTGATCCTCCGCGGAGCAGGTGTTTATGAGGTTTCACGATGGGTGGATGCGGGTGGTGAGGGTGGTAAGATGGCGGGCGCAGTTGTTATCCCGTGGGGATTGTTTGTTGGTATGTCTTTTCGTTTGTTTGTTTGTATGAGACGTCTCTCTGTCTCTGTCTCTTTCTTTCTTTCTTCATCTTCTTCCCACCTTTATCCTTGCCTCGCTCCCCCTCTCTGTTCCTCCCTCCCTCCCCCTTCCCTTCCCCGTCCTCCTACTTCCGCCACGCGATGTCCTGCGGAGCAATGTTGATTCCTTTATCGCCGTTGCCGTATTGGGGAGGGGGGGGGCATGCCGGGAGGAGGGGGAGGGAGGGAGAGGGAGTAGGGGCTTATGAGTGGAGGGGGGAGGGAAGGGAAGACCGAAGGGAGAGGAGGGGAGGGGGAGGTGTAGAGGGAAGGAAAGGGGGGGGACTTACGAGTGGAGGAGGGAAGAGAGGTTGAGTGACAGAGGGAGAGGGATGATAGGGAGAGAGATGGAGAGGCGTAGGGAGGAGGAGGGAGAAGATGGGGAGGGGAAAGGAAATGGGGGAGGGAGAGAGAGCGAGAGAGAGAGAGAGAGCGAGAGGAGAGAGAGGGAGAGAGAGAGAGGAGAGAGAGAGGACGAGAGAGAGAGAGAGCGAGAGGAAGAGAGAGAGAGAGAGAGAGAGAGAGAGAGAGAGAGAGACGAGAGAGAGGAGAGAGCGAGAGAGAGAGGAGGAGAGAGAGAGAGAGAGAGAGAGAGAGAGAGAGAGAGAGAGAGAGAGAGAGTAGAGATTAAGGGGCGCGGAAGTGGAGTTTCCTCTGCCAATCCCCAGGAAGGCCGCGGAAGCTCTCGGGGACAGTGTCACATTCCGACTCGTTTGGCATGCAAATTTCGGGCTCGGGTGAGAGTTGGGATAACTTTTTTTCTTTTCTTTTCTTTTCTTTTCTTCTTCTTTTCATCTTCCTTGCGTTTTTTTCTTCTTCTTTCTCACTTTCTTTTTCTGGATGATGGAAAGTTTTTTCTTTTTTTTTTTTTTCTTTTCTTTTCTTTTCGTCTTCCTCCTTTTTTTTTCTTTCTTTGTATTTTTTTTTTTTTATGAAGGATGGAGTTAAGGAGGGTAAGGAGAATTATATTTTTCTATATAAATCTGAAAGGGAAAGGGCGTGGAGATCGAGGAAACGGAGATCGGGCGTGAGGGCGAGTGTGTGTGTGTAGGGGGGGGGGGGTGATTCTCGTGATAAAAAAAAGAAAAAGAAAAAAAGTAAATAAAATAAAAGGAATGGCAAAGATATATATAGAGAGAGATGAAAGGAGAAGAGAGAGAGAGAGAGAGAGAGAGAGAGAGAGAGAGAGAGAGAGAGAGAGAGAGAGAGAGAGAGAGAAAGTGAAGGGGAAGGAGAAATCGGAATAAAAACAGTGAGCCGGTGTAAAAAAAAAATGCAAGAATCACGGACGCCGAGGGAAGAAAATCGGACGAAAGGGAAGGCGGATTTAGGATAAAGAAGGGAGATAAAGAGGATAAGACCAAGGAATATTTTTCTTATGTATGACTTTGGGGCGAAGAAGAAAATCAAAGCACGGAGGAGAGAGAGAAGAGACAGGATAGAAGAGAGAGGAGAGAGGAGGAATGAGAGAAAGGAGAGGGGGACAGATAGAGGTAGGCAGAGAGAGAGAGAGAGAGAGAGAGAGAGAGAGAGAGAGAGAGAGAGAGAGAGAGAGAGAGAGAGAGAGAGAGAGAGAGAGAGAGAGAGAGAGAGAGAGAGTATGTAACAGAGAAAATAACAAGAAACTAAACGCTGTTGGAGTTGGCGTGCGCGAGAAAGACCAATGCGGGGTAAGTAGTGTTTGTTTATGTTCCTGAGGTTGGGAGTCGGTGGGCGTCCCGTGGGAGCTCAGGTGTGCGATGGATGGCGGTGGGGGGGGGGGGGGGGAAGGTAAGGAGTTGCAAGGGTGGAGGGAAGGGGGGTGGAAGGGAAAGGGAGGAGCAAGAGGGAGGGGGGAGTGGTTGGGAGGAGGGGGAGGGGAGGAGAACGGTGAGGGAAAAGGGAGATTTAGACAAGGAGAAAGGTAGAGGGAAGAAAGAGGAGAGGAATGAATGATGGAGAATGAGAGGGAAAGGAAGATAAGGAGGAAAGTCAGACAAGGAGACAGACTTCGGGTGGAAATAGTCTTAGGTTTTATTCTAAAGGAAAATCAATAGATTCTTTAAACCCCCTTATAACGCTCACTATCAGAAGAACCGAAGATGGCAAGGATTTTCGTCCCTGTTCAACCCATAAACACAAAGTCACCAAAGCATAAGATACGCTGACGGCGAGTGGCTGTAACTTTTCTCTCTGTAACTTGGGTCGGGGCATGAACGGGGGTGGTGTGTAGGGGCTTGGTGCTAGAGAGTACACACGCCTGGAGGAGACCCGAAAATGTAAACAGATGTGTATAGAAAAAGGTGTGTGTGTGTGTGATGGTAGATTTTTTTTTCTGAATTATTTTGGTTTAGGAATTGGGGCGTGTGGGAAAGGAAGGTGAGAGAAAGAGAGGAGGAGGGCGAGGAGTGAAAGAGGCGGGGAAAGAAGAGCGAGAAAGGGAAGGAGAAAGAGGAGGAGGAGAAGGAGGAGAGATAGAGATAAAGAGAAGATTAGAGGAAGCGTGAGAGGGGAGAGGGAAGGAGGCTAGAGAGAGTGAGGCATAGGCAGAGAAAACGTAAATACGTAAGCGAGGCCATATATAGGGAGGCGGAATGCTTACATAACCCGCATGCAAGGCGACCCGCGTCTTCAGAGCAACTCTAAGTCACCTCGGGATTTAACGTCCTGTGAAAAGGTAACCGAGATCGCCGCCTCTGCACGCCCATGCCCGCCCACACTGACTGTTTTTTTCCCCATGGCCCGATTAGGGAATGGATGCGAGGGCAATCAAGTCTTTTTTTTTACGTTCAGGATTATTTTACTGCGTTGCCTTGTTTGGAAGTTTTTGCTTTGTTGTTTGTTCGTGTGTGGATTAGGTGTGGCTGCTTTGTGTGTGGATAGATTAGTGATTTAGATTTTTAGCGATCTTGTACTTTCCACCTTTCCGTCTCGCTCTTTTCCCCCACCTTTCTTTGTCTCTCTTTTTCCTCCCACTTTTTTGTGTTTCTTCCCACCCTCCTTTCTCTCCACCTTCTAATTTTCTCTACCATCGGCATTATGATGAATCGAAGAGAGAGAGGGATAGGGACAGAGACAGAGAGACGGAGACAGAGACAGAGACGGAGACGGAGACGGAGACAGAGACGGAGATCCGAAATGATCCGCGAACGTATCCGGGCTAGGGGCTCCATGCCACCGTGCTGCGTGTGTTGTCAGCTTTAAAGCGTGTTAAGAAGCTGAGTAAATTATGAGCTTGGATGAGCTTCTCGCGTTGATTGGCTGTCGAGAGTCGGCCTTGCTCTCTCGCCGATGGGGTCAGGTCATAGCAGTGAGGGAAGGTGGGTGGGTTGGTGGGAGGTAGGTAGGTAAAGAGGGAAAGAGGGAGGTAGGGAATAAGAGAGGAGGGGGAGAGAAGAAGAAAAGAGGGGAGGGGAGAAGGAGGAGTTAGAAAGAAAAGAAGAGGGGGAGGGAGAAAAATGGGAAGGAGTGAGGGAGAGAAAGATTATGGGAAGGTGATCGAAGGAGAGATGGAAACTTGATGGTAATGGAGAGGGAAAGGTTATGGGGAAGAAAGAAGACAATCATCATGCAAGGAATCACCGCTTGACAGGGACGCGCACACCCCTCCTCCTCCCCAACATCAGCTGATTAGGATGGCACTGTTCCCTTATTTTACATTCGTCTCTCGAGCTTTTTTTTTTTGGGAAGTACTTGCCAGGAATGCAGATGGAAGGCGAGGGCTGTTTGGCCATGCCAGTTGCATTTCCGAAGGCTACTTTGGGCACCCCCTTTTTTTTCCCTAAAAAAGGGT
>NC_051389.1:57729999-57732411 GCF_015228065.2 Penaeus monodon | reverse complement strand
AGGAAAGAAGGGGGGAAGGGGAAAGAGAAGGAAGGTGATAAGAGCGTAGTTGCGGTTTGGATTGAAGGGGTGGATATGGGGCCAGGTGCTGCGTTAGGGGGCTGTTTGTGACACGTGCGGTTGGGGGGGTGGGGGGGGTGGAAAGAAGGAGGAGGAGGAGGAGGAAGAAGGGAGAGATGAAAGAAGAGAAAGGGGAGAAGGGAGAAGAGGGAGAATGAAGAAGATGGAGAAGGGAGAAGAGGGAGAATGAAGAAGAAGAAGAAGAAAAGAAGTATGAGGGAGGGAGGAGGGGGACAGTCTGGGAAATGAGGAAGGAAGAGAAAAGAGAGAAGTTGGGAGAGAGATCTAGGGCGGTCTGTGGTCATGCAGGAGGAGGAGGAGGAGGAGGAGGAGGAGGAGGAGGAGGAGGAGGAGGAGGAGGAGGAGGAGGATGGAGGATGGGATACACGGAAGAGGGTCCGATACTGACCAGAATAGCAAATGGGATACACGGAAGAGGGTCCGATACTGACCAGAATAGCAAAAGATCAGTAAGTGGGCCTTCGGGGTCGCCGCTCCCCGCGGTTGTTTAGGAAGGAGGGAAGTGAAAGCATGAAGGAGGTGCACATGACCCCCCCCCCCCTCTTCCCCATTTCTGCTCATTTCTCTTCTCCTTCTAAGTGTAGTCCACTTCCCTCCCCGCCCCCTCTTCCCCCCACACCTTCTTTTCCCCCTACCCCCCTGGCCTGTTATCCTCCTCTCCTTCCCCTTCTTCCTCATTTTCCTTCTTCCCCTTCTCATTTCTTCTTCCCTCTTCTCCCTTCCCCTATTCCCCTTCTTCCCTTTCCTCCATCCCTCTTCCTCACTTTTCCCTTCCCCTTACTCCTTCCTCCTTCCCCCATCCCTCTACCCCCTTTTCCTTGCCGCCTTCCTCCTCCCTCCCCTCTTCCTCCTTCCTCCTCCCTCCCCTCTTTCTCATTCCTCCATCCCCCTTCTCCCTTTCCCATTTCCTTCGTCTCTTCCCGCCCCCTTACCCTACCCTTCTACGCTATCCCTCTTTCCTATACCTCTCCCCTATCCGTTTCTCCTAACCCCCTCCCCTACCTCTCTCCTCCCTCCCCTTCTCCCCCATCCCTCTCCTCCCCTCCTCCCCTCCCCTCCTCCCCTCCTTCCCCTTCCTGAGCTCCCTCCCCTTGCTCGTCCCTCCCCCCTGATAATGGCGGAGCTAAGATGCTGAGGCCGAGATTCTGGATTGGCTCGGAGGTCGAATGGCGGCGTGAAATTCAATTTTCAGTTCTCCGGATCGAGATCCTCGGGATTTTGAATTCGATTTGGGCTCTCCTTTTACTCTGTTATTTGGGGTTTTGTTGTTGTTGTTTGTTGTTGTTATTATTAATATTATAATTATTATTATTATTATTATTATTATTATTGTTAGTGGTAGTGTTTATGTATTATTGTTTTGTTATTGTATTGGTATTGCTATTATTTCTGTTATTATATTTACATTATTACTTATATTAATTTTATTGTTGTTATACGCTGTTTTCATTTAATTGTTATTTTTATTTATTGATTTGTTTGTTGTTCTGTTATTCCCATCGGTATATTGTTTGTATTCTTATGTTTATTATGTTATTATTATATATAATTCGTTTATATATTCATTTTATTGTGTATCATTTATGAGTATTAGGATTATTTAGGAGAGATTCAGATTGAAATGAATGTTTGATGCTGTTGCAATATGTATGCTGCATATGCCGTCTCTTCTTGTACCCGAAGTCCGTCCATTCTCTCTCTTTCTCTTTTTTTCTGTGTTTCTCTCTCTTTCTCTTTCGTTATCTCTCTCTCTCTCTGTCTCTCTCTCTCTCTCTCTCTCTCTCTCTCTCTCTCTCTCTCTCTCTCTCTCTCTCTCTCTCTCTCTCTCTCTCTCTCTCTCTCTCTCTTTCTCTCTCTTTTCAACCTCCCGTTCCCTCACTTCTTTATCTTCTGTGTCCTCCTCCTCCTCCTTTTCTTCCGCCTCCTTTTCCTTTTCCTCTTCCTTTTCCTCTTCCTTTTCTTCCGCCTCCTCCTCCTCCTCCTCCTCCTCCTCCTCCTCCTCCTCCTCCTCCTCCTCCTCCTCCTCCTCCTCTTGCTCTCCTTCCTCCTCCCTCCTCCCTCCCCCTTCTCTTCCCTGTCCCTATGCCATTCCCACCGTATTAAAGAATAGAAAAAATGGAATTCCCCGGCGACCAGCATCAGGAGCAAGGTATTGGAGCATTAATTTGAGATGCGTTTGGGTGGATAATTCACCGGGGAAAGAGGCGGAGGAAAATCGAGAGAATGGGGAAGTGGAGGAAAAGGAGAGATGTTAAATGGGGAAAGGGAAGATTTTTTTTTTTTTTTTTTTTTTGGGGGGGGGGATAGAAATGTGGGAAGAATGGAGAGAGG